>NW_026857665.1:0-271560 GCF_026571515.1 Ruditapes philippinarum
TACATCAAAAAAATTCTCATTTTCCCAAAAAATTTTGTCATCTTTAAAAAACCCCTCAATAATTCTTTGCTAATTTTAATTTTTTTTTTTTAAATTTCAAAGAAAATTATTAAGTTTTGGGGTTTGTGTATGTTCAATGTACATGCTAAATAATAAAAAAACAACAAAACCTTTGGGAATGTTTTATTCCCATGCATTAAAAAAATTCAGAAAAAATGTTTTTGAAATACAGTGAAAATTTTTAAACAAAAATTGAAATTTAAACTATTATTTTGACTTTTTTGACTTTAAAACTTTTTTTCCTGTTATAAAGGAAAAGGGGGTAAATGTTTTTTTTTTTTTGAAATGTTTAACCCTTTAAACCCCTTTTTTAGTAGTGTTTAAAAAAATTAATTTAAATTTCATTGTACAAAAATTATGTAGTAAGTAAATTAATTTTTAAATAAAATTTAAAATTTTAAAATTCTATTATTATAAAGATTTGAAAAAAAAAATCTGTTTTTTTTGTGCTTAATTTTTTTATTTTTTCCCATGTTTTTATTTATTTTTTTTAAATAATTACATTGGAAAATCTGCCCTTAAAGTTTAAATTTATCATCTGCCCAGGCAAACCAAAGCTTCATGCATTTTAATTTTTTCATGAAATAAGCATGAATCTGGGGGCATTTTTGTTTTAAAAACCCCAATTTTGACATTTTTTTTTTTTGACTTTTGTTTTAAACCAATATGTTTTTGGAGAAAAAATCTTGGTTAAACATGGAAAAACTTTTGAAACCCAAATTAAAACAAAAGTTTGTTTGTGTCTTTTCCCAAATTTAAAATGTCATTTTTTTCCCCATTTTTAAAACAAAATTTTTTTTAACCCCTTTTGTGACAATGGATATAGACCGCCCAAGTGAAATTTAAGAAATCATTGTAAAAAATGCCCAAATGTAAGTAATTAAAACCCTTTTCCCAGTACAAAAGTCAAACTTTCACATGCACAAAGTACAAGAAATATTTAAAAAACTTCTATTATCCAATAAAAAGTACAAACAACGAGGAAAAAGTTTTCATGTGTTGATCTGCACAAAAAAAAAACAAACTTTTAATGGTCAAAAACTAATTTGGGCTTTGGTCAAATTAAAAAAAAATAGCCAAAAACAAATTTAAACTTGGTCTGAATTTCAAAATAAAAGTTGTTGAAAGTTTCAAATTTCAAAAAATTAAATTGGTAAAGAAATTGATGAAAAACAATGTCACTGAACAATATTTATTTCTCATACCTGCACAGAAAGACAAACAAATTGCCTGAACTTGTTCACGGTAGTTACTTCCATAGGCTCATAATAGCGCATGCGGCGTCTGGTTTCACATGAAGTATTGTTTACGGAATAAAATTTTAATTTAATCCTATAACGGAAATCAATAACTTATTGTTGTCACCATAACTAAAAAAATTCAGCATGCTACATCTGTCTTCTGTCATTGCATAATATGATAACTTCTTTTTTGTTTTGTTCTTTCCTTTTTTTTGGGGGGGGGGGGGGGGGGGGGGGGGGGGGGTAACTCAAAACATTGCTATAACGGTATCCAGACTATTTCCACCTACATCTTTTATGCTCGGAGTCCATAGAATTTAACTAAAAGACTCCCAAACCAGGTTTTTAACTAGTTTTTTCTCAGAACTGGTGTCTTAGGTCATAATTTCTTTCTATATCAATCATCATCAATATTTATAAAACCTTATAATTAACTTTGTAACAGACATATTAATGCAAAACATTAAAATCTAAACAAGAGCCTCACCCACATAATACATGTTGTTATTAAGCATGTACGTCCCATGAACCATGTGAATTAAGAATAATTTGATAAATTTCTAATGGCAATTCTTATCGCCTTTGATACTGACCATACAGACCTAGACCCACGAAAACTTAGTTTCAAAGTTATAATATCCTATTTAAATTGGATTTGTGGTTCGGAACCTAAACAGCTCATTGAAAACCTCGATCCGTCATCGGCAGATCAAACTACTAAAAGCTAATGAAGTGTAAGTTCTCTTACTTATCGGAAAACAACAGCCTTGCCCCCGCAGCATACTCCAGCTCCTTACATGTTAAACCATATTGCCCACGCGCGCTCTCAAAGTAAAAATTGGATCGTGCAGCTAGGCAGCACCACACAACCAGTCTCCAATGACAATACCGCTTCTGCTGGCCTCATCTTATTAACTATACCTAACCCAAAAAACGAAATGTGGATGCTAAAACGTTTAGCTTAATTATCGGCACACCTGATGAATACAATTTTTACTTTCAATTGTATCCATTACATTGAAATATCAATAACACTACAGTCAATATAAACTGACGACTTTCCAACCAAAACTACTCAGCCCACAACAATACCATCACTCAATATCTAGCTACCACATAATGCCTACCCGGCCAACCCCACCGCCACCGAGAATCGCTAGGCGAACTTACTGTCTAACCATAATATAAACTGCAACTACTCAAACCCAACATCAATATAACAGGGCCCTTGTACTTGGGTCCGCCTGAAATTGCTCTCACTGCCGTTGGACCATATCCTGTTATGTTTGCCAACAAACACAACTACCCATGCACATAATCACTATAGTGATTAAGAAGCCCAGTAGACTGCAGATCAGAACCACCTTGTGCATTTATACATTCTTCCTACGCCCTTGTCTCGCACTCCCACAGCCCGGTAAGGGGCACTTGGGCGTTCAATTCTGACATAGTCAGTGCTTGGTTGCATATACATGTGTACTCATACTTAAACTCTTGTAGTACCGTTTCTCAGTTTAACCTGCCACCATAATACTACCAAGGATGTCATTCCTTCAACCTGCCTCCTTTTATCTCAAAAATCCTGAATCACATATAGCGGTAACAGACGTTCTCGCTTCCACACACTTTCATATCTCGCTTTTATTCTGACGTTGCGACATCAACTAACGCCACCACTCGCTCTTTCCCGCCATAAGCCTACTCACACGAACACCGAACACACACACTACCATCCCTCCCACTCAACTGAATAATCAGGTATGTGACATAACCACTAGCTCTCACCATCTCGCAACCCACACAGCATCTCCTACAACACATCTCTCCACATCACTATTCTCGCACACAAGCATACATCACCTCCATTCACACTCACACCCCACAACACTTCTCTCACATCTCACTCCTCCGCCACTATCCACAACTGGACCTGCAATGCCGCCCGAGCTCGCATCTTAGCTCCTGCAACTCGCACACCCCCTGCGGCACGACCCACCTCTCTCGCACACAGCACGCACATTACACACGCGCGACTCCCACACGCACACCACACTACACACAACACACACTCACACCAATATTATTAGCACACTAAAATCGAACTTTCTCATTGAGACTCTCTCAGCATCGACATCGTCTCACACTTCTCCCATCACTACACTTTTTGGGTTTCTGCAGCTCGCTGAATACTCCCTACTACTACCTACCTGTTGCAAGCCAACACCACTCTCAGCAACACCTCAATCAGAATCCAACCCAACCACCCTCCCTCTTACAACACCAACTCACAGCCCGCGACTCCTCGCACCCACACCCCACAACAATTCGACACGCTAACACACACACAGATCACTCCTCTCCGAGCGCATACTCCCTCTATGAACTGTAAACAAGCCTAAGTGCATTCATTTGCCATGTTCTTTCAATGTTAACCTGAAGTTCACACTTTGACAACTATTAGAAGAAATGCTTACAGGTAAAGTGCTCTTAACCTGACAACGCGGGTCAAGTTAGGAAGCTCACATTTTATTCTTTATATGGAGAACAAGTTTTGTTCCTTTGACTGTCTAATATATTTACTTTGAGGGCATTTACAGAATAATGAATGAAAAATTCAAAATGAAGAAATGAAAATTTTGCCTGTGTCTCCCTTTAAAGGTAAATAGACTTGAACCCTAATATATTTAATTTCATCACACTATCATATTTGAGTGATACAATATCAGTTCTCAGTATAATAATTATCTTTTTACAATGTCCTAACAATTTATTTTTGCCTACTATTTCTCCCAAATAACACATAAATAATCTCAAATTTTAGCCACAAACAACCGTTTAATATACAAATAACCCAAACAAAAATATACCTTAAACTTCCTTGTCACTTTTAAAACTGAACGTGATTTGTTAAAAAAAAACACAAGAGGGGATTTCTAACTGTTAGTAAAAACACAAGAGGGGAATTCTAACTGTTCATAAGAAAAAAATCATGAGTGCTTGTTTAAAAACCATCTCCTGTTTCATGCAGTTTCAATAAAATTTAATTTTGGTAGCGTTTCCTAACTACAAAGTATCATCTTGCAGCGCGTGTTGAGATATGAAATTTTTTAAATGAACAAATAAAATTTATAAATGCTTAGAAGTTACATGCTCCTCTAAATGGAGCCGAAAATTATTCAGGAAAATGCACAGCCATTAAGAGCCAAACGGAGCAATTTAGTTATAACGCTTGTAAAACTGTTTTGGAGACAAAATAGGTGAAAATTCATAGCAGAAATCTTGAAAATTGTGGCAATAAGCAGACAATGCCTTTCAGGATAGAAATTTGTTATTTATACACTAAGTGAGTCAGTGTGTGTTGTGCTTTTTGACCAACTGGGTGCATGCACATCAGTCTATGATACCTTTTGTGTCTTGGTTGTTTTTTTTGGAAACACAAAAAGATGACCTTACAACTTATGTTTTAAAAAGAATTATGAAGTCAATGATTAACTGATCTTGACCTCTGAGAATCATGACATGATATTTCCATCAAAGGCATAAGATAACAGAAATATCCTAGCCAGTTATGATATCACACCTCATGACATTCTTAAAACTTAAAAACTTGCCAGCAAGTAAAACTTATGAACCAGATATCAAAATAAGTAAAATATTCTCTGAAAGCATATATTTTTTCTATGGCTACAGGTAAAATTTTTTTTACAATTTCCATTTACATAAATGACACACATTTTTTTGAAGAGATCTACTTAATATAATAATATGCACTACTTAACGGTGTGAAGGAAAACAAACAATGAACTTACAGTAATAACAAAATTATTATACGCTGTAACATTTGGGTATTTTTTATTGTTAGACACAAGAAAACAACAACATATTCAATCAAAATTAGATTAAATGGGTAAGATGTAGATCATAGGTTGGTCATTTTGATAACAGTATGTATACAGAATTTATTTTAGTTTCGATTGTGTTAAAGGTAGATATTACGCTTATTTTTAAATAGACACAACTATCCAGTAAGTTTCCTGGAACCAACCCCAGTACCTTAGAGAAATGAGGTGTAAAGTTTTCTTACTCAAGGAAAAAACAACTTGCCACTCAGACTGAAAGGGTTTGAAGCCTTTGCTACTAGCAATCACAAGAACACTAGTTCCGAGCACTTTAACCACTCTGTAATGCTGTCATTTTTAAAAATCGCCATACACTTCATGTTTTTTAGTTAAAGTTACTAAATGTTATATTGCTCAATTTTTCAAATATTAAAACAATCTTAACTTTGGTCAACTTAAAATTAATTTTTTCAACAAACAAAACATTTAGAAAATGATGATTGTTTTCAGATGTATAACTTTCAATATAACAAACTATTGTGACTTTTTTCATAAAAAATGAGTATTTTTTATTTAAAAATCTACAGATAAAATATTTTGGGCACAATATAGTTTGTGTGAAAAAAATGTTTAGGTCTTTGACTAAAATATGTCAATTCTGACCAATTTTTAACACTGGTCACATCGAAATACGACAATTTGTGAAATAAGTGATGTTGAGTTTTAAACTTTTGTTTTACATTATATAAACTATGCATGTGACGAAAAAACTGGCCCAGTAAGTGATGCTCTGCTATATCATTTTTCAGTAAAAGGCATAGAATGTTTACCAATATTTTAACCATGCAAGCAATACAAAATAGATAGAAACTTAAACTTTCAAATGGTGTACACTATAAAAGGATCAAATCTACATCCATTAAAAATTTTGGGTTAATTTTTAGCCGTCCAGTTAGCTCAAGAAGTACAGCGTTGGACTGTAAATCAGGCGACCTGGGTTTAATTCTCCGATGGCGCAGAACAACTTTCATTGCGATTGTGAATGAAATCCTTTCTACACTTCATTTACACTGTAACCTCTGCTCTGGCATGTACAGAACATATCAGTTCCTTTGTGAAAGTTAAGGCAAATGGTGATGGTAAACTGCTTGAACGAACTTAACCATGGGAACAATGCGGTGGCTAGTCAAATATATAAGATGTAACAGGCTTTTTATAGTTTATGATGGTCAAGCCCGATGTCGATGCTTTGCCCAGAAGCAAATATATCTCAAATTGATGTCATATTTATTAAGGACTATGCAGTGGCTGACCTGTGCTCTGGTAAAATTTCAATGTAACAAACTTGTTTCGTGATCTAAACTACCAACGCCAACACCCATTTAGTTTTATTTGCTAATCTACATCTTTGATATATTCAGTGATACTGTAACTGTGTCAGGTGCAAGTCTGATATCTGTTAAACCAGTGTTTTTAAACTGTTATTTAAAAACATTTAAAATCTTGATTTTAACAAGAAAGACTGAAACAACTATCCCCAGAAATTGACAATAACCTATCATCATGGAAAATTAACAAAACAAATATGTTTAAGCGAATAATTATTTAAATATTAATTAAGAGTGACAAATTCACCGTCGTGTTAAAGTCAGATTTTGGTCTCTACGACGTACCCTCACAGATACAGATACAGAGAAATTTCTTACCAAATTTGTATATTTCTTCTTTGTCAACACCAGGAAGCTACTTTCGTTTTTGCAATCAAAATGAAATATTCGAATTATGTATTTTTTTTCGCGAAGACATTTTTATAAATGTTGATAAAGGCAGATGTAATATTAAACACACTTAATTACATTATGTTTTTAATGAATATAATAACATATCATTACAGCAAAATCAAATGAAAACAATGAAATTCTTATAGTGAAGAAAATGCGAGAACACGGCTACTGTCAGAATTGATTGCAAAATGGCGAAGCAGTCGGCGGAGTGGAAGAAAATCATTTCACAGCGGTTTTGAAACGACACGAAATAGACATGAATATCAAGAATTTCAGATTTAATTGATATACGTAAATATTTAGACATAACTGTCACCATGCATTTCTTATTCTTAATTTAGTACAATCTGTTTAAAATTACCATTTTTCCACAATTTTGGTACACAATAAGCTAAATTATGATAAAAATTAAAATAATTTATTTTATGTTTGCAAATTTCCTGGAGTTATCATAATTTAGTGTTTGTTTACAGTTTTGCCATTCAACCTCTGTTTGGTATCTAGACAGACGATGACTGTCTGCTGACTTCGATGAATGTTCTAGCCTAGGGTCTCCGCCCTACAGGCAAGTGCGAGTGACCCTTCAAATTTACTTGCCCTCCTTAAAATGGGGTGAGAGTGGTTTTCTCGAACTACCGGTTCGTTGATCTGATCTTTTATTACTTAATTTTATAAAGTGTGAACAATATCTATTCATTCTATCATTGTATAATGGCGCGTCAATTATCGCCGGTCTTAATGTGTGGCATATCACACATTTTCATGCAAGATATTGAAAATTTGTACCTATTATTTATTCTTTTCTTCAGTATAATAGTAATATTTACATAAAGCATAACACAATAAAAAGATCTCAGTAAACAATCAACATCATAGAAATATATATACAATATAAAAGTACCACCTGAAAAAACTAATAATGAGTCCAAATTTCTTTTAAGTTTTGTAAAAAAATTTTTAATTTTGTAAAGTTTTATACCTAGTCATAAGGTCAATTTCAGGTTTTCGTTAGAAAAACTTAATTTACATTAAATGTTTTGAAGAAACATCATCTGGAGAATCTTACTCACCCTGTTGGGTGAGTTTTGATCATTTTTTGTCAAGGCCTGTCCTGGATATATATAATCTCACCAGTGCACTGAACAGTATTAGTAAACCATGAAGGGGCTCTGTGCCGGTGGATAAATTTAAACAACTTGCCCCTTACTGCTGTGGGTTCGAATCCGGACAGCGACTTTGGATTCTTTCATGTGAGGAAGCTATCCAGCTAGCTTACGAAACGTCGGTGGTTCTACTCAGGTGCTTGTTCGTGCCTGACATAATACACGGAAGGGCACTTGTGGTCTTCCTCCACTAGTAAAGCTGGAATGTCGCCATAAATGACTATACTGTGTCGGTGTGACGTAAAACAATCAAACAAATAAACATGAAAAATCCTCAGCACTGACCAGATTTGAACGCTGGACCTCTCGATTACAATGTGACAATTTTTGTGTACACTCAATCACGACACTAAAGGGTTAACCAGCCCAACAAAAGGCTGTTGGAAATATCCTTTACATGACATGTTAATTGCTATAAAGCTTTACAGTATAAAGTCAAAAAGAGAATTCCCCAGTAGTGGGATTTTCAAACTGACTCTGGGATAAGGAATCGATGCTCTATTCTAGTCATGAAATTTAGATGCCATGTGATCAAATGAATGTCAGATTGTAACAGCATGTTTCGAAGATTGGCTTAAACCCCATTAACACAGACAATTAATCATGCTTTGTATACTGTATCTTTCTATTTATTAGATTATTTATATTTAACCAGGTTTTCCGAAGGAAAAAACTGGTTATTAGATTGAGGTTTGTCGGCGGGCGGGCGGATGGGCGGGCGGGCGTAAACAATTTCTTCTGTGCGCAACTCCTCCTACATTTTTCAACGGATTTTGACCAAACTTTCACAGAAGCTTTGTCATCAAGTGACCTGGCGCATATTGTCGGGGTTTTGTGATTGGATAATATTTGACCTAATTATGGCCCTTTGTTTTTTTTGCTTATATAGAATATATAGTGAATAATTTCTTCTGTGCCCAACTGTTCCTACATTTCTCAATGGATTTTGACCAAACTTTCACAGAAGCTTTGTCATCAAGTGACCTGGCGCATATTGTCGGGGTTTTGTGATTGGATAATATTTGACCTAATTATGGCCCTTTGTTTTTTTTGCTTATATAGAATATATAGTGAATAATTTCTTCTGTGCCCAACTGTTCCTACATTTCTCAATGGATTTTGACCAAACTTTCACAGAGGCTTTGTCATCAAGTGCCCTGGCGCATATTGTCAGGGTTTTGTGATTGGATAATATTTGACCTAATTATGGCCCTTTGTTTTTTTCCCAATATAGGATATATAGTGAACAATTTTCTGTGCGCAACTCCTCCTACATTTCTCAACGGAATTTGACCAAACTTTCACAGAGGCTTTGTCATCAAGTGCCTTAGGGCATATTGTCATGGTTTTGTGATTGTATAATATTTGACCTAATTATGGCCCTTTGTTTTTTTTCCTTATACAGATTATATAGTGAACAATTTTTACCATGCGCAACTTCTCCTACATTTCTCAACAGATTTTGACCAAACTTTCACAGAGGCTTTGTCATCAAGTGCCCTGGCGCACATTGTCGGGGTTTTGTGATTGGATAATATTTGACCTAATTATGGCCCTTTGTTATTTTTCCTTATACAGAATACATGTATATAGTGAGAAAATTTTTCTGTGCTGAACTCCTACATTTCTCAACGGATTTTGTTCAAACTTTCACAGTAGCTTTGTCATCCAGTGCCCTGGCGCATGTTGTTAGGGTTTTGTGATTGAATAATTTTTTATTTAATTATGGCCCTTTGTTTTTTTTCCTTTATATACAGAATATAATTATAGTGAACACTTCCTCTGTGGCAATTCCTCCTACATTATTCATGTTTTACATTGCTTATAGTTACATTGTTTGTTGCTTGTATTTGTATTTCAAATACAACATATTTATCTACAATGGTGATAATTGAAAACCTGGTTTCATGGCATTGCCATGTTTCTTGTTTAGATCATATATCAGGGCTTTTTTTCCTTCTAAAGGGGCCCCTCTAGGTCTGCTTCCCCAAAGAAAAATTCTTTAAAATCATGCAGTTTTCCCCAAAAATTGAATTTGCATCATTTTTTTTTTCTTCCCCTTTTGGAAATATACTGTGTCCCCAAAATTACGGGCAGGGCTGCTTCCCCAACCTGTGAAAAAAAGCCCTGTATCTATTGATATTATATTAATTGTGGGACAATAATTGGCATTTCAAAATTTCTTCAAGTGATTGATTTGCAAAGGCACAATTGCATCAAATATGTCACACAAGTTGATTATATAGAACAGGTCAAACAAACACCAATATGTCTGTTAATTTATAGTCATTGGTATTGAACACTGTGAAAAAAAATCCCTTCAACATATAAAAAAAATCATAGCAATATAATATTTTCAGGAATAATATCACAAAAACTGATGTACCACAGTATATTGCACATCCCTAGTCAATTGTAACATATCAAAGAGAGGGCTAGCAGAACATGTTTGCCCAATATTTACTTTTTGTCTTTCCCCTAATTCAGTGAGAAAGTATTTTGGTGTAAGAAATACAAGGATATTTCCACCTCACAGTGTGGCCATTCATTAGGGTTTTGACTGTTGAACTGTCCGTACAGAGCAGGGGCTTTTATCAGGGTGAGGGTATGGTTTTGGGTCAAAATTCTAAAATTCAAAGTTCTTGCTTTTATCCGGATGGGAGGACTGGGGTAACAATTAAGTGGTACTTAAATCAAGTGGCTTGCCAAATAAAAGATTATTATACTATATTTATAACAGCCATGTTTGCCAACTGTTTTCATTTTAATATAAATATTAATGGAGAAAAAATAGATTGTGACAATATCTTTACTTTTTTTTATAGAGAGCAAGCTATTTGAACAAGTTGCCACACTTAAGTCCAAAAATGTTCAGCTGACTGTTGAAACTGAAAGGTTGCGGGCAGACAATTTGAGTTTACAAATAAGAGCAGATAGTGGGTAAGTTGGTTGATGTTCATTTAGATTTATTTTTAAAGTGTTTAATTCTCATTTTTAGCTCACCTGACCACGAAGTTGTCAAGGTGAGGTATAGTGATGGGGCTATGTCCGGCAAAGTGCGTCGTTCGTCGTCAACAATTGGGTTGTTAACAGTCACAGTTTTGATTGGATCATTGTCAAACTTTGTCAGAATGTTTGTCTCAATGAAATACAGATCGAGTTCGAAGATGGGTTATCTCGAGTCAAAAACTAGGTCACAGGAGCTAAAAATAGAAAAAGCTTGTTAACACTCTAGTGGCTGCAGTTTTGATCCAAATATTCTGGAAATTTGTCAGGAAGGTTGTTTTGATGATTTCTAGGTCAAGTTCGAAGATGGGTCATCTCCGGTCAAAAACTAGGTCACAGGAGCTAAAAATAGAAAAAAGCTTGTTAACACTCTAGTGGCTGCAGTTTTGATCCAAATATTCTGGAAATTTGTCAGGAAGGTTGTTTTGATGATTTCTAGGTCAAGTTTGAAGATGGGTCATCTCTGGTCAAAAACTAGGTCACAGGAGCTAAAAATAGAAAAAGCTTGTTAACACTCTAGTGGCTGCAGTTTTGATCCAAGTATTCTGGAAATTTGTCAGGAAGGTTGTTTTGATGATTACTAGGTCAAGTTTGAATATGGGTCGTCTCCAGTCAAAAATTAGGTGACATTGCCCAAATATGGAATACCTTTTTAACACACTAGAGGTCACATTTTTGACTCAATTGTCATCAAACTTGGCCAGGATGCTTGTCTAAGACATTGCTTTGATGCGGTTGATGGGTCAGGGGAGTGATCCAGGGCCATCATGGTCCTCTTGTTTATTTGTCTCTTTTGATGAATTTTCTCTATTTGTAATTCTCAATCAAGGCTGGACCTACCATCCCCTGGAATACTAATCCCATTCTCTCCCTATTTAGCTATTAAACCGGCCTGTTTAGAAGAAAAAGTCATGCTTTAAGGTGCAAAAACTTTAATGTTGCTTATGTCTATCAACATGAAGTTTGGAATACTTCGTTATAATAAAGCTAGTTGTAAGACTAGTGGGCTTTATTCTGAAAGATGTATTTTCTAGAGTTACTTTTAAGTAGAATGATTTCAAGTTATCAAATGACAAGACACATTTGTTAGACATGAGAATATATTCTTAAAGCTAAATATTTCGAGTTATGCCACTTTTTAACGTAGAACTTTTGTTAAGATTGGCTATTGTTATTAAAATGATTTAAAGACATAGTACTTATTCCTGGTCTACTTGCAATAAGGGACAAGTCAAAGCTGAAGAAAGGGATTAAGTTGATCAGTTTTTCTAGATGTATGCCCCTTTTTAACAAAGAAAATAAACTTTTTATTGTAAGTCTGTACACATTACATACAAACTTGAACAAAATAGTCGTGAAATACCAAAATCAATCTGTCTTGTGTTGTATTCATTTAAAGTAATAATATATTTAATCATGAGTATACTTAGGAAATACATTGTTTGAAATTATGCATTTTAAGAATAATTATTGCAAGATTAACATTTGACAGTTATCAAATTTGGCAAATCAAGGGTATTAAGTCTGAATTTCATCCAAGTTTGTCTGCTTGTTATAACTTATACATACATGTGAACTCTCCCACTTTAAGTTGGAGACTCCCACTTTCTGCAGTCATATTTTTAAAGATTTTTCTAAAAATATGGGGTATTTTCACAACTTATAGAAATCTCCCTCTTTCTGATACCAGGACTTTCTTCTTTGTTTATTGCAAATTCTAAATCTCCCTCTTTTTTAAGAAAAATCTCCCACTTGATCATGTATGCTTATATCCCATTTTTTATTAACAGATAAAACTTAAGGATTAATTGAAACAATTTAGTTAACATGTTGTGAAAGGAATCAATCTATCTAGCTTTCAGAAGGTTGGTTATTTTTCTGTAACACCAGATCATGATGAAAGGGCACCTGTGGTCTCCTTCCACCAGTATAGCTGGGGGGTCACCATATTACCTTTGTAGTGTTAATATGACTTACAATTCAAGAAATTTATAACTAAACTATAATTGATGGTAGCGTATAATTGTGAGATATATATTTGTGTGATTTTAGGGGAGGTAGTGGAGGTGGAAGTAGCAATGAGAGGACACAACAACTTGAGCAAAAACTTTATAGATTACAAGAGGAACTCACAGAACTTCACAAACGAAGAGGGGAGGTAAGTCTGACATAACTTATGAAAGGTAAAAGGGAGGTAAGTCTGACATAACTTATGAAAGGTAAAGGGGAGGTAAGTCTGACATAACTTGATAAGGTAAAGGGGAGGCAAATCCGACAGCATTACACAAAAAGAGGGGAGGTAAGTCGGACAGCATTACACATATAGGGGAGATAAATTTAACATAACTTCACAGAGGGGAATTAGTCTGACAGAACATCACAAATGTAAAGGGAGTTAAATCTGACAGAACTTTACAAACATAGAGGTTAGGTCAGTCAACCTTTTATTGAGAAAGATTTTATTGGTATTGCTTGGTTTGTTCCCACTATAGGGGGGCATTTAGATTTACCCTTGTCCATCCGTCCGTCCTTCCGTCCGTTCTCTTTTTGTGTCGCAAGTAGCTAAAAAAGTTCCTGTAAGGTTTCATGACTCTAGGTCAATTACTTTTTGAGTTACGTGCGACACAAGTTGAAAATTGCAAATTTTTACTAAGTCAAGGGCAATAACTCTAAAAATACTAAATATATCCACATGAAAATACCCAGGTGCACAACTTCACATGTTGATCAACATTCCTGTAAGGTTTCATGACTCTAGGTAAAAGATTTTTAGTTTTAAACTTGGGCACATGTAGCCAAAAAAAAAATTTGACCTAGAGACATAAGATTGACAAACTGGTGGAGTGTGGGGGCACCTGTGTGCTATGGACACATTTCTAGTTAATGTCTACAAACGATTAATCTCCACGTTGTAGTGGTCACTATGACCCTCTTCTAATATTGTTTTACTTTTTACCATGTTTGTTTGAAAAATCTTTTCAGATATTATCTCCTTTCCTTCCAGAATGCCCAACAAATTATAGACCTAACCAGTGCAATGAAGGAGAAAGAAAAAGAATTACAGCTTAAAGATTCCAAGTAAGTTTTGATCGTGTACTCTGTTCAATAACCGTCTCTCAATGCCCCCACCACTTGGGGGAATACAGATATGCCCTTGTCCCTATCCTGTTATCTGTATGTAGACAGATTTGTGTCTAGTGTAACTCCAATCTTGTATACCTTAGTATTCTGACACAAATTTATTGATTGAAGATTGCCAGCCTTATAGCCACTGATCGAGCAAACGCAAAATTACTTTTGTTGTGTGGAACTCCAGAGGTTTACTGTCAGAGCCATAGAACATAAGTCAACATATTAATTTATACTCCTTGGTAATTTGTTGCAAGTTCATTGGAACCTTCATAGTGTAGCAAAAGTTCATCTGTTTTGATTACTCCACATACCATAAATCTGTTCTCAGCTGAATAATCCCAATACAAAAGCATCCGGTCCATTTTCATAGGCTGTCCAACTGTATTAGCTTTTACAGACTTTGGGAAGTTAATGAAATAATACTTATGTGTTTACATGTTTATGAATCTATTTTCAGTTTGATGGATGCATTAGCATTACAGAACAGTTTGAAAGCAGAAATAAAGCATTTAGAACACACAGTGTTTGAACTGGAGGCTACAAATCAGGTCAGTATTGTTCTCTTGATTTTGGTTTGTGTTCCCAAGTGTATTCTAAATTTATACTGGAACAGTGTAAAGGAATATGTATTTTGTGTCAGCTGTTATTGTCAACCCAATAAATGCAGATAAGGATGAGATAAGATAGAAGTTTTGTTACCCCTTGTTGAAAACTTCATGGATCCGCCATATAATAAAAACTTTCTATTTCAGACGTTGAAAGATGAGCATCAAGCTTTACAGATGGCGTTCACAGCTCTAGAGGAGAAGTATCGTAAGGTCCAGGACGAGAACAGTGAACTGATGGCTCGCTGGCTAACACAGAAAATGAAGGAAGCCGATATTATGAATCAAGAAAATGACAGATTTTTTAAGTAAGTATAGTGGGTTCACAAGATTCCACCTTCTAACATGCTATTAATAAAGAGAATTGATGAAAATATATTTAAATACATTTTAAGCATAGAGGTAATTTTCCTGACCTTATTTAGTGTATCAACATCATATATTATGTCATATGACGTCTAAGCATTCCTTTTAAATGCTGTGCATATATTGTGTAATAATACATTTGATCGCCGTGCCCTGTCTGTGTGATAGAGGAATAGTGTGAATGAAGCGTGTTAGAATTAAGTATTAATTTCTTTCAGATAAAAAAAACAAACAGTCCAATGAAAGTAACAATAATTAGATACTTTGATTAGCAAACTTTCAGACAGAAATATTTTAAGATTTCTGACCAAAATCTTATCATAATGCTCAAAAATTCAATATATCTAACTACAAATATAGTCTAGATATTTGTTACATATGTTATTACATATATAATAATTACGACTTTTTTGCACATAACTAAGGTGTGTTATATTGATATTTAACAATGGATATTTCAGACATAAACAAGAACGTTTGCAGAAAGATTTAGAAGATGCTGCCAGTGAACCTGTCCAGATCAAAGCTGAAGAGTAAGTTTTTAGCTTGACTATTCGATAAGAATAAGTAGAGATATACTTGTCGCCTGAGCGTCGACGTAACCACTTATGTTAAAGTTTTTGTAATACCTCAAATATTTTCAAAGTCCATTGACATATGGCTTTGAACCTTTGCACACTTGTTCAGCATCATGGCCCTAACCTGTAGACAGGAGAAGGTAACTCTATCAAGCATTTTGCCAGAATTATGCCCCTTTTTCGATTTAGAATTTACCTTAAAGTTTGCTAACCATCTCAGATATTTTCATATTTCATTGATATCTTGCTTTGAAACAAGTTAAAATTTTATACACTTCTTTGTGATCATAATAGGGCTCTCTCCAAGGCCTATTACATGGATTTGTAAAAAAAATTAGCCCTTTTGTAAACTTAAAAATTTTTACATTATCAAGGCTCTTTTACTATCAAGCTCTTTGAATAGTCGAGCATTCTGTCCTACCGACAGCTCTTGTTTTTTATACTTTCTGTTGAGTTATTTTACTTACATTTCCCAGCAAGAATTGTTTGCATAATAAACATTCCAAATGTACTATTTGCTTTTATTTGGCCTTATTAGCTTTTATTTGTATCAAGACTTTGTAGAATCAAGTGAGTTGTACCATACTGTAGGGGATGTTGTTTCTACAAATTCATTTGTATTGTTAACTTCAACAATCAGAATGGTTATATAGATTATTGGTAGCAAGTTTCTGTGATTGTTTCTTAAATAAGCTAAGCTTTTCTGAAATCATGCATTACTATAATTTGCTGCCATTGAAACATGCAATTAATAGAGAACAAATTAAATTTAGTGATATTTTGAAGTTAAACATGAAATGTGTATGTTGTTTTCAGGAATGCTGGTGTATATATGAGAGGTGTAACACCAATTTGTCTAAGTGCATCATTACCAACAAAAGCTCAATGTAAACTGGTGAGATTCTGCTTAATTAATATGATATTCTAGAAATCTCATTGTTTAATAATGAGTAATAAGTTTTACTCTTTCCCAGCTGATAATTTGTAATGAACAGGTCTGTTTTGATTTTAACTATTAAAAAGTAAGAGATTTTGATATGGAAATGTTGAAATTAACACTAATATTTTAGCTTATGATCATATTTGACAAACGTTCTGTCTGTGTGACATGGTTCTATTCTAGTGTTATAGGTATGTCATTGTCAGCAGTTGTATTGGAAAAGGTTAATTAATGTGTTGGTATTAAGAAATTTTGATTTGCAAAGGTCATTGTTAATTAGTAAAGCATCAATTTGCTATATTGTCAGTAAACTCTCCTTAAAAAAACTATTTGTACTTTAGGCTCTTTACTTGCAAGACAGTATAGATGGAAATTAAAAACATCACAAAATTGTATTGATAATTGTAATAGATCAAAACATGGCAGTTTGCAATACCGTAGGTTAAATTAAAGGCAAAGTTAAGCTGAACTCAGTATAATTGTCAGTATAATAATGAAAATAAATATTTCCAATCTTATATCAATATATACACTCTAGATAGTGGCATTCATCATTTACCACTGTTTCTTGTGGAGAAGTTGTCAATTATTTGTGAAACAACAAGTGCTTCATACTGGCTCAAATTAGAAAAACTAATTAGGGAAACATTTTGCTGGTTAATGAATGTGAAAGATTTAAAAAAAAATGTTGTTTGTTTTTTTCAGGATGCCCATGAGGGTGAGGTGAATGCTGTTTTATGGAGCCCAACAGGGAGTTTATTTGCAACAGGGGGATCCGACAGAAAAATCAAACTCTGGGATTATAATGGAGGTTAGCTTAAATTTCCATATTCATTGTAACTTTTGAAAACTGAACACCTGTGGGAGTAGCCAAAGAGTTCGGATTTTGGAAGATTCCTGAATTCAGAAGTTCAGAATTATTGGAACAAGTAGAAACATGAAACATCAATTGTTTATTTAGACATGATGTAAAATGTATGAATGTCCATCCAATAAAAATTTTAGGGGTGTAAATGTCCGCCCCTTCCAAAGATATGAGGGGGGAGGGGGCAAATATCAGTCACTGTAAAAAAATTGGGTCAAAAGTTGGGGGGAGAATGTCTGTTTACCAGAAGGGCCATGTACATTTTATACATTATCATAAATTTTTAGTTTAGGAAAAGATGAATAATTTGGTGTGTTATTGTACAACAGCATGTTTGAAACTTGTATTGTGACTGATTTTATTACAAGAGCATCAGAAAAGCTATCATGTACCATCAAATGCTCACTCACTTAACTAAGATATATTTTATTTTGACATGCTCATCTTGTTGAACATCATTAACCAAACAAGTAAAGGTTAACTTAGCATCAATTTGTCTATAAAAGTCTGGTAACATTGATGTGTTTCAAATAAAACTACAGAAAGGATTGGATATTGTAGAGGTAAGACTTGTCTGAGGAATGTATTTTATATCTATGTCTGTGAATTAAGATAAAATGTGGTCAACGCAGCTCAACCCAGTGATCATATACTCAGGCCGTACTGGATTACATCTGTTATCTTGATAGCAATTAACTGGTAAATACATGAAGTTGATTTGAACATGAAAGATTCACAATATATCATAGATAGATATGTTTAAGATATAAAACTCAATTGTTAATTAAACTTGTGTTTTTTCAGGTCAGTGTCAGTGTAAAGGGACATTACTGGGAAGTAATGCAGGTATTACTGCCCTTGAATTTGACTATGATGAGGCGTATATACTTGGTGCTTCAAACGATTATGCTAGTAGATTGTGGTCTTTATCTGATCAAAGATTAAGAGTAAGTTAGTTAGTTTATCAACATGTATTATGAAACAAAACACAACAAAATGATATTTTTACTTGTACATAAAATATTATTATACACAATTTTCTAATACAATAATTAAAATGTTTCATATATAGAGTTATACTTTCCAGAACCAGTCAGTACAGACAATACTGAGCAGTTATCTTGAGACAAACTGTGTTCTTATTAATATATATATATATTTTTTTTTTTTTTTTTTGTAACTTATATATTACATCATACATGGCGTGTGTTTTTCAGCATACGTTGACAGGTCACAGTGGGAAAGTTTTAACTGCCCAAATTTTTAGGTGATTCATCAAAAGTGGTAACTGGAAGCCATGACAGAACTTTAAAAATCTGGGACCTACATACTAGAGCATGTAAGCTTTATTATATTATCATACAGTCACCTATCTCTGTTGGAATACTAACAGAGATGTTGAATTATTTTATGTGAAGAAGCAAGTCTGCAAAAAATCAGTGGTTCAATCCAGGTGTCAGAAATAATGTATTTAAGCTTTAGAGTGGCTCTTGTTGTAGAAGAAGTTTTGTCAGTCATGGACACAGTATAATCTATCTAGTGATACTTTCAGCCATCACAAAGAACAACACCCACACCAGAAAAAAATTGTAGAACTCTTTTAGAGGTTATATGATATATTCTAACATGACCCTCATTTTTCACTATTGAATATAGAAGAAACAAAAGTGTGTGTTATCATGCAATAAAGTCAAAGTTGACGTTATATATTTAGACATGTGACGTAACCACTTAAAAAATCTGACGCCCTGAAAATAAGTAAGGAAACAGATCAGGTGCAATTTTGCTTAATATCAGATACAGCAGCATTTATTTGTTGATGTCATGTTAGAACCAAAATAATCCAAATCGGTGTATTTGTGCTTGATAACATCACTGTTTGTCGTTCGGATGTGCATCAAATCACTCGGGCTACGCCCTCGTGATATAATTTGTCGCATCTGTACTCCAAACAGAGATGTTATTGAGCGATAAAATCACTGTTTGGGATATATTATTTCTTAAATAACGGTATTGTGTAGTATCCAATTTGTTCTGTGACAGAGAATCTTCATACTGGTTGAGCCGTGACAACATTTATAGCTTTTTTCACTAAATGATTTAAAATGAGCAAAAATTACTGAAGATTACTGAAGAAAATGATGGCCTATGTCTGAAAAAGTAAATGCACACAGAGGCACCATCTGTCTTTTTCTCCACCATTGAAGATGAAAAGTCGCCTTAGACATTGTCCACTTAAAACCCAACAAAAAGTAGAACATTACAAAAATGAAGGAAATAGGTGAATCATATGGAAGGCAGATTTCTTTTAACAATATTTTAATTTTGTAGGTTCAAAAACAATATTTGCTGGATCAAGTTGCAATGATTTAGTGACATTACATGCAAGTAGTATAATCAGCGGCCATTTCGATAAGCGTGTAAGGTTTTGGGACCCTCGTGTAGACTCCACCATCAATGAGATTTCATTACATGGACGTATTACATCATTAGCTTTATCACCAGGTAAATGATATTATTTATTTCACATTTGATGAAATGTTATAAAGGATCTTCAAGTGTTGGTACCTTATGATCTTCCAGTATAAATCATTACTATTTTAACCCTGCCATATCATCTAGGGGAGGGGGCTATACAGGAAAAATCACTTTGTTGCATTGCTCAGTCTGTCTATCTTCATTGTGTCCACATTTTTACTATTAAAGATTTTCTTCAAACTTGGGTCAAATGCTCGCCTCAACTAGGCAGTAAGAACCTATATTGTCTCTGTTCTGGCTCAAGGTAAAGGTTAATCTGGCTTATCAAATGTCTGGCAAGTTTTAATCAGTAAGGACTATACTTTTTAAAGAATTCTTTTAATCTTGACTCAAATTTTCACCTCAACAAGTCACTGGCCAGAACTCATGCTGACACCCGGTCTGTTCAAGGGTAAGGTTCAAATGTCTGGCAATTTCCTGTCTGCTCTATAAAACTTGTACCCTATGAAAGATTTTCTTCATGATTAAATGTGCAGAATGAATAATATGATGCCTTTGTGCTGGTACAGTTGGAAGGTCACCATTCACATGCGATGCAAAAATTTTTTTTGATCACTATTAATCCTTTTATTCCTTGAAGGATTTTCTTTAAACTTGGCTCAAATGTCCATATCAAGTAGGTTAAGCGTAAGGCCCATGCCATTTGTGTGCCTGGCTGAAGGTCAAATGTCAGATAATTTTGTGCCCACTATATAGGGCTATTTACGTATGTTATTGCAAAGAAAATTTACAAATTATATTTATGAAGAGATGAACAAACGTTTTATAATCTTTGTTTTTACCTACAAGCATTGTACTATTATTGTATTTAAAAATCAAATATGATATTTAACTTCAGATAAGGCATCATTGTTGGCATGTACGAGGGAAGACACGTTAAAGGTGATAGATCTACGTATGAACCAAGTTTCCTATACATTAGTGTAAGTTGGAAGTTATTTCTGCATCATTATGTTATATATAATTATACAGTACATAAATTATAACTTTTGTTGCACTGGTTCTTTCTTAGCAATGTTTTTGTAAAATCATACTTTATAAAGAAATCAATTACATGATATCCTTGCATTTTAAAATATGAAATTATTTCATATATTGTCCATAAATCCTTTTTTGTGTGTGTCAAAAACTCTGTTTTGATGTGTTGATTTCTTTATTTTTTAGTTCTCCTGAAAGGACTTCACTTGAGAACTATTCAAAATTTGAATTTGTTGTCATTTTTACCTTGTCTATTTTGAAGGCACAGTCAAGCTGTTATGATCGCTGCATTGTCATTGTCATTCATGAACTGATGTAGCCTATTATTCAATCATGTTGAAAGTTACCAACAAGAAATTTTGAAAATTGGCTTATCATGACAATAGTGCAGTTGTTAGACAAGTGGCATTATTCTAAGAGCTATATCTTTTGGAGTTATTCCCCTTTCTTTCTTTGAATTTTTATCTGACAAGCAATAACAGCTCATGCTGTTATTATTATTTGAAATCTGCATGGTATTGTTAATATTTGTCTTAATGCTACTCTGTTTTGTATAAACTTACAATTATGGCTTGGTGAACCAACTTGTTTTTTTTTGTCCATAAATATATGCATTCATTATTTCAGAGCTGAAAATTTCAAAGTGGCATTTGACTATTCACGAGCAGTATTTAGGTAATTAGTTCAATCTCTCTTATTTGGTTGTATCTCTATTGTGTTCATTTTTATACCCCTGAAACAAAATTTTGGGGGGTATATAGGAGTCACTCGGTGGTCGGTGGGTCCAGCTGTCCGTTATATTTTCCTTGTCCGGAGCATAACTTGAAGACTAATGGTTGGAATTCAATATAACTTAATACAATGATCAAGAGGAAGTGCAGTGCACAAGAACCATTACGCCATCTTCACTTATTACAGAGTTATTGCCCTTTGTTACTTTTCCTTGTCCGGAGCATAACTTGAAAACTACAGGTTAGAATTCAAAACAACTTAATACAATGGTCAAGCACAATAAGGGGAAGTGTGGTGCACAAGAACCATAACTCTATCTAAAGTTATTATAGAGTTATTGCCCTTTGTTACTTTTCCTTGTCCAGAGCATAACTTGAAAACTACAGGTTGGAATTCAATATAACTTCATACAATGGTCAAGCACATTGAGAGGAAGTGCAGTGCACAAAAACCTAAACTCCATCTTGACTAATTACAGAGTTATTGCCCTTTGTTACTTTTCCATTGCTTTCTTTTGTCCGGACCATAACTTAAAGACTAATGGTTGGAATTCAATATAACTTCATACAATGGTCAAGCACATTGAGAGGAAGTGCAGTGCACAAGAACCATAACTCCATCTTGAATAATTACAAAGTTATTGCCCTTTGTTACTTTTACTTGTCTGGAGCATAACTTGAAAACTACTAGTTGGAATTCAATACAACTTCATACAATCGTCAAGCACATTAAGAGGAAGTGCAGTGCACAAAAACAATAACACCATTTGACAAATAAAAGAGTTATTGCCCTTTGATACTTTTCCTTGTCAGGTGCATAACTTAAAAACTAATGTTTAGAATTCAATGAAACTTCATTCAATGGTCAAGCGCAATGAGAGGAAATGCAGTGCTCAAGAAGCGTAACTCTTTTTGGACTTTTTACAAAGTAATTCAATAAAACTTCATCAATGGTCAACCACATTGAAAGGAAATGCAACATACAAGAAACACAACTATCTTTAATTGCCCACAACCATAACTCTATTTCAGTTCTTTTGCAAGGTATTCTGTTACTAGTGACTTCCTCATTTTCGAAGCAGTCTTGCGGGGGTATTAATCACATTTAGTGATAGTTCTAGTTTATCTTCAAGTTTAAGATTAACTCAGTGGTTGTGCACCATGTGTTGATTTTTTGAAGTGAAACATTTTTTTCTGTCCATAATTTTCTAGATGGTACAATTATCTCAGATATGCATTTTTAATGTAAAGGAGATATTGTAGTTCTTATTCTAAAATTTATTTCATTCTTTATTATGCTCCTGAAGGGTGAGGATATAGTCGCCGCTTAATTATGCTTCCGAAGGGTAAGCATATAGTCCCAGCTTTGTCTGTCCGTTTGTCTGCACTACATCTAACTGTAAACAGAACAAAAGAGAACAATAGAGTTCATTTCGTAACAATAGAGTAAGGGGCCATGGGCCCTCTATTAAACATTAGAAAATAACAAAAGAAATGTCCCCTTATTCCATTTCGTCCGGACGTCCGTCCGTCCGCTATTCATGTCTGGAACATAACTTTGAAACAACAAGAGGTATCAATATGAAACCTTGTAGGTAGATAGATCTCATTGAGTAGAATTGCAGTGCAAAAGAACCATAACTCTGTCTTACCTAATTTTAGAGTTATTGCCCTTTGTTCATTTTTACACTTTGAACTTTGTCCGGGACATTACTCTTAAACCATAAGAGATATCAACGTGAAATTCTGTAGTTAGATAGATCTCATTGAGTAGAAATGCAATAGATCTCATTGAGTAGAATTGCGGTGCAAAAGAATCATAACTCTGCCTTGCCAAATTTTGGAGTTATTGCCCTTTGTTAATTTTTACACTTTGAACTTTGTCGGTGACGTAACTCTGACACTACAAGAGGTATACTTTTCTGTGTCCAAAACCATTTTGGGGAGCATCACCCGGTCCAACCGGTTCTTCTTCAATGTGATATCATGGTATTATCATATCAATATTCAGGTTTCATTTTACACTACTATTAATCTTTATCTGTATGCATATCTTAGATGTTAAACCATGTTGTTTTACAGCCCTGATGGTAGCTATGCCATGGCAGGATCCTCTGATGGTACTCTATATGTTTGGAACATACAGAAAGGCAAGGTTGAACGAATGCTAAAAGAACATACGTAAGACATGCATTATCTTATATATTCATGTATATACTATATGCTCATGTTGTAATCATATATTTATGTCATTAGGGGGCATCTGAGGCAGAGTGGTTAACATCGTTGACTTAAACCACTTGCCCTTCACTGCTGTGGGTTTAAATCCCAACAGGGACTTTGAATTCATTCATGTGAGAAAGCTATCCAGCAAGCTCACAGAACACCAGTGGTTCTACTCTGGTGCCTGTTTATTCCTGAAATAATGCACAAGTTCCTGCAATGTAAAACCCAAACAAAAGCATGTTTATGTCCTTCTTTCCAATCTAAAAATCTTTACATGTTGTTATCATGCTATACATCTAAGAATATGATAATAAAATGTTGAAATAAGAAAACAACAATAAAAATTATGTAAAAAGCTTGCAAAGCTAAACAATTCATGAATAATCATCAGAGTATTGGCTCTTTGTATTAACACACATTATACAAGGTAATGTTAAGTACAAATGTATGTTTATGTTTTCAGGCATGCAATCATGGCTTGTTCTTGGCATCCATCAGGTTCGGTTATCCTCAGTTCAGAAAAACAGAAGAAGGTTATCCTGTGGTCCGATATTTAATTGCGACAGAAAAAAACTCCAAAACATTTCAGATTTTATGTGTTCAAATCCATGGATGTTTATAGGTGTGAAAATATTCATTACATAAACAGACTGTTAAAAGTGTGTGGAGACTATACAATTACTAAAGAATAAATGTCACATTTTTTGTCAAAATGTCCAAGCATAGAAATCCCTGATTACTGAAATACTCTTAAATTGTGGTATATTTCCAAACAAAAATAATTATACCAGCTTAGTGTAAGAGATGTCAGGATGTCTGTATTAAGCTGTTTGCTAGTTACCTAAAATAGTATAATGCCAACAGTCCTCAAATTATTCAAAAGTTGTCTGTGAAAACCTACTAATTTACAACATTTCAACATTTTGGGAGATTGTAGGTAAAACAGTAAAGATTGTAGGTAAAACAGTAGAGATTGTAGGTAAAACAGTAGAGATTATAGGTAAAACAGTATTAACAGTTTCTAAATGCTTAAATTTTTCTTGAAATAGAACCAGAAGTATTTCTATTGACTGTAAATAGTTGTACACATGTTCTACTTTTATTGTTACTCATGAACTTACTGAGATATGTTCACTGAATTCAGTGTACTGTATGAATTCATGTCTGTTAAAATTTAGTGATAAATGTTGCTAAGAAAAGTTTTATTAGGCATTTTAAACTTCAGTCATGACCATGTGTTGATTTTTTTACATGACAAGAGTGTTATAATGGCCCTAAATCGCTCACTTGCAAATATATATTACATTTTTCTTGGGTGAACTGAACTTTTTTGATAAGGTAACAATCTTTAATCTTGTCTTTTCACAGATAAACCAGTTACTGTATAGCAGTCACCTTTTATCCATTCTTTATGAAGTTTAAACATGCCTTTTTTTAAAAGCTGACTGTTTAAATCAAATTATTTCCTCAAGAGTATGTACTAGGGCTCAGCAATTTTATTGATTTCTTCTCTTAGGGGAAACTGGCAAGATTATTTCTTTATTGACTTCCTGTAGTAACATGTGCTTGTAATGCATTTTTGTATCTTTACTATATAATGGATACTTTTAAAATCTTATTTACCTTTTTATATGCCCAAAAGGGCATATTATGTTATACCCCCTGGCGTCCGTCTGTCCGTCCGTCCATCCGTTAGCAATTTGGTTTCCGGAGCATAACTTAAGTTCCATTTGACCCACAATGTTCAAACTTCATAGGATGATTGTCCATATTGGGTAGAAGACACGTATTGATTTTGGTGTCGCAAGGTCAAAGTCACTTTTACCTTAATGAAAACAGTTTCTAAAGCATAACTTAAGTTCCATTTGGCCCACAATATTCAAACTTCATAGTATGATTGTGCATTTTGGATAGAAGACCCCTATTGATTTTTGGGTCACAAGGTCAAAGCTTAAGGTCACTATTACCTTAAAATTGAAAATAGTTTCCGGAGCATAACTAAAGCTCCATTTGGCCCACAATATTCAAACTCCTTAAATGATTGTCCATATAAGGTAAAAGACCCCTATTGATTTTGGGTCATTATTAATAATTTAAGTATTAATCAACCTAAAGCTGTAAAATTTTATAGGATGATCAGCTAATTCCCATGTCTTACAAATGCTTCATGCTTACCAAAAAAAAAAAAAAACACTTTCGGGCATATAATGCTCCGCCTAGCAGTGCTCTTGTTCATTATAATTTTGTTCTATGTATACATCTTTTTTTTCATTTCCCTTTAAATACAATGTATTAGGAAATTTTATAGTGCATAATCTTGAGTAGGTATCAAACAACAATAATTCTTGTAGATCAGACTGACATTCCTGTATATCAGACTGATAATTCTGTTAGTTTCACACATGCTGGATAATTTATCTGACATGGAAGATTCCATCTGAGTTGCAGGCTATAATGTCCTGTTAGTGCATTTTATGAATGAACACATTCTGGCTATGATGGTCATTTGACTGTTCTGTTAAAAATGAAGCTGAACATTTTTATGCTACTTTATTAAAAGATAATTGACATTAATTAAAAGATAATTGACATTAATTTAATTAAAAAAAAATTTAATTCATTGAGGTAAGAAATATGAAATATGGTAGAATATTCAAGAAAAATATTTCACATGTTGTTTGTAGTTCAGATCAGAATGTCCGACAAAAGCATCACTTCCACCCAAGAGGCACATAGTATTACCCTCATGACAGATTTTTCAAACCTCAACTCATGACTTAAATTATCAATAATGGATTATTTCATATAAAGGAATGATTAAATGTTGCTAGATCATAGAAGTATAAATCTGTGTAAATTAAATAAAAATTGTATTTTAGGCATATTGATTATATGTTTATATAATGACAGTATATATAAGGTTTTTGAGAATGAGGGTAAAATGATGTCATGATTTTATATAAGATTACTTTCTTTGACTTGAATTTTTTTTTCGTCTCCAAGTTTTTGAGCACACTAGATTTCAGCACAAAAAGGCTTAGTTTAACTCGGTTTCAATGTGAGCATAAATAGTAACTGACATGTCGCTGGTTTAAGTGTGAGCATAAATAGTAACTGACATGTCGCCAGTTTCAATGTGAGCATAAATAGTAACTGACAGGTCGCCGGTAGTCAAACCAGCTTGATTCATGTCTAGCTGGATTTTAAAGTGACATTATCAATTCTGAATAAATAATGTAACTAAAAAGATTGACTTTTATAATGGTGATTGACCAATAATTAAAATTGAAAAATGTTAAGAATAAGATATAAAACTACCTAAGTCTAAAAAAAATTTGTGGGTCAAATGGATTATTATTTTTGAATAGTAAAATATATAGTTGAACCCAATTATGGCAAAATGTAATTATGACATTTACCATTGCACTCAACAATTTTGCACTTTGATGGGCATAATGTCACACTTTATATTGTTGGATTTTGAGAATTTAACCCATTACGTTATATACACGCCTTTTAACGCCTTTTCCCCCTTCCCCCCCCCCCCCCCTCCCGTTTTTGTTGTCTCAAATGATGAAAAAAATGTCTTATTTAGGCCCCCAACACTTGTTTTTGTTTGAGAAATGTTGTTAAAAAAAGTGACCTCTTTTTCGGCGCGGCCCCCAAACCAAAAGTTACATCAGGGGGTTGCCAGAAGGGGGATGTGCCTGTTTGGGGGATTTGAAGGGGGGGCGGAGTCCCCCTCATCGCCAAGAAAATTTTGGACTTGTGAGAGGCTATAAATGACCCCAGATTGATCATAAGGTAACGTGTAACCAACGCTGAAAAGCATTTGACTCTATCTCAATCCATTGAGAAGTTGCAGCACTTTGAAATCAATTTTGATGGTAAAAATCAACGCAAAATAGTGATTTTTGGCAATTTTGAGATGTCCCCTCGTTGCCATGGTAACAGAAAATTTTAGCCTGAGCATGTTGTTGCAAGGGCAATGGTCCAGTCAACATTTGTGCCAAGTTTGATTAGTGTTGAAGCAGTTTTTATAGTATTATAGCAATTTGAACTTGTAACGGGAGACTTTTCAATGAAAACAGCCATTTTTCACAAAATGCTCATGAAGTAATGGGTTAAATACTTTAAATTGTTGGATGCTAGATTTTGAAAAATTTAAAAATACTATAATGGACTGTCTCAAATACAATGCAGGCTAAATGTATTATTCATGTTTATGTCATGTATGTTGCTCACAATGTTTATATTTTTTATTAGTATTTATTACATACGCAAATAGTTTTAATGATGTTTATTTCTAAATACTAGTACATTTTTTTTCCACACATATTTGTTCTTTAAATGTTAATCAAAACTACAGTACATTCAGTAAAATATAAAACTTCTTTTTTAATTTCTGAGTTTGATAAAGAATGAGAATTCTGTAAATATTACATATTGCTAGTGTTTAATTGAAGCCCTGATAATATTGATGCTAATATGATTTTTAAAAAACAATCACTTTTCTGTTAATTTTTAATCATGAAATAATTGCCAGCAGATTAATGTATTATAGTCTCAATTTAATTTTATGAAATATTTTTTAAATTAGAAAATGCCAGAAATATCACAGTACTCTTTGAGTTATATAAAAACCACAATTGTGTTTTTATTAAAACATTAAATGGATTATTTTATAAAAGAAAAACATCAAGTAGCCCAACAAAAAGCAACAACAAACAAACAGAAAGTTAACCTTATGTTTGTAACCTGATGCTGTTTCTTCTCCTTGAAGTTCTTCACAAATGTCAATACTGCCCTCTGTGTTAGCTAGTAGTACAGTGGGGAATGATATTAAGGTGAAAAAATGAACTGTGACAACTTTGAATGCCCTATACCTTCATTGAACCATTGTTACTGTAATTTTTGTTGAACTACATGTATTTTGTATGTTATTGGAATATATACAAGCATATTACATAACATTTTTTTTCATTTGTTTGGCCTATACATTAAATTTTTTCCGCTTATATTTACCTCTTTTTCTGTGCATGCAATTTGTATGAAGTGATAATTTTGTAGATGATAAATTCTGCAGAAATTATTGTTTGTTCTTTGGAACTTAGTGAACTTAGTAGGTGACAGGTTATTTAGTAATATAGTAAACCAAACATGTCAGGTCAGTATATTATTTTACAATCATGGTAAGTTTTGGTGCATGTTACTAGGATATTTGTTTATTTTCCTTTATTATACGAAATTTAACCTTGCTAATGGATGAAAAAAGTTTGTATACATGATTTACTCAAATGAAATGTGAAAAATAATATTTAGAGCTTCATATGAAACTATTGTTTATTGTAAAGAACTGTTTATTTATATATTAGATTTGCAAATTTTTCACTCCAAGTTCTTTATTTAGGAAATACGTATCAGTTTAGCTCGACTATATAACTTATTCCTAATCATCAATGACATTTTATGTGACAAGGTTCATAACTCTTGAAGCAATATTTTCAGATTTATCTCTCTTGAATTTAGGATTTTCTTTAACATTATTGTAACTTCTTTACGTTTAAAGGTATCTACTTCAAACTTCAAATATATATTTCTTATCATTACCACATGTTGTGTGACAAAGTTCATAACTCTAGCATGACTATTTCCGGAATTGTTCCCCTTATACTTGGAATTTATGTTAACAAATGTTATTTTTTTACTATAACTTCATACATAATTCTACATAATTGATTTTTTTTTCATAGTTTTATCTTCCTTACTGCGTCCAGTATTTTGTTAGTGGAGCTTCGCTGTCTCCTGTGACAGCTCTTGTTTAATGTATTGTTTAAGAAATAGATATCAATTTTTTAGTTTGTTGTTGTAGAATAATGCAGGTTAGAGTTCATATGTGTAGAAATATAGTAGGCCCAAGTGATTCAATGCAAAGCATTTGAACGATAAACTGTGCATTATCATACTAAAACAAAAGAAAAGTAAATATCTGTTACATTCTATCATGCTTATAAAAAGTTGAAGTGATAAAGTAATGTTGAATTACATTGAACAGAGAATTATTTTCCTAGACGTCATTTTGGTTTATTGATGTCATATCTGACATCATAATTATGGCGTTTAAGCATTCCTTTTTTATGCTGTGTATATTATGTATAATAATGCACTTGACTGATTTCTAATGTGAAGTGTATTAGAATTGATATTATTGCATGGTCTATATTGTTCATTATTTTAATGTTCAGTTTAAATAACTAATTTCGTACCCCTTAAAGGAATTAGGTGTATATTATTTCCTCTCCTGTATGCTAGTTGTTAAGACTATTTTTTTGCCACTTGTTTTCCAAAGAAACCAAATTTATACCTTGTATATTTCTTTCATTGCTGTTTTTTTTATTTGCTGAATTCTTTTATTCTGTGATAATAGTATAACAAATTTATTATTCTTTAATAAAAAGTGGATTAATGAGGATGTTTGTTTAGTTATCCTTAAAGCCTTTATTTTCACATAAATCAAGGCACAGGAGTGTAATAAAGCCATTTAGTAAAAACAATATGACACTAGTGTAGTAACACTTTGATGTGACATCATTTGCGTTATATACAAACATAGCGTTTAAAGTGCTCTCTTAGTGTTACAATATAGGTGTGTCAATGAAAAATGACTAATTTGTTTAAACTGCTCTTATTTCGAAAATGTGATAAATAGAATATTATATTTGTGTAGATTTAATACTAAATTTATTGAACTCCTTGAATAAAACAATTAACCTACACTCATTCAATATCCTCCATATATAGTCTGGATGATGTGTATTGTCCCTTCATATTCCAATAAACTGATACATCATCAGTGAATATATTTCATGAAGTTCAGCTAGCATGGACAAATGGGAAAGGAGAAAGAATTTGGGCAACATCTATGTCACGGAGGTTCACATTGATGTGTTGGGATAAATGAGACCCACATGCCATGTAAATGTTGATCTATTGAGGGCAATGATTATTAGTAACCAAATTTATCAAGAAGTTAAAAAGGGATATGACTCATAAAAGTTTTGCTTTACGGATAATGACCCTGATCTTACAACTGTGCAATGTCATAATAATCAACTATTACAAGTTTCATGTTGATTTTAAAGTTTAGAAAACATTACAAATTGTAAGTTAACAAGGGACATTACTCCAAAAGTTTAGCTTTCAGAATAATGTTCCTTGTCTTACAACTGTGCCTTGTCATTATGAAGAATTATTTCAAGTTTTATGTTAATATCTTTCATAGTATTAAAATTATTCTACTTATTAAATAGGCAATTTTTACAAAAATTCAAAATTAAGAAGGGACGAAACTTCAAAAATGTAGCTTTCAGGCTTATTGCCCTTTAGCTTACAGCTACACTTTGTCCTGATAAGGAAGTGTCCCAAGTTTGGTGCTGGTATCTTTTAAAATGTTTGAATAATGGGCTACATTAAAGTTTTTGTATGACAATGACCCTACAGCGATCATAATAACTCCATTTTTTCTTCAAAACAGACAAGCTAAAAATGAAAATGATAAATGAATGCACAGTTGAATAAATCATACATAATACCAGCTGCTTGGCTATTTAGATTTTTGACAGGTTATATGTCCAATTACAAATGGTTATATAGAATACTAACAAACAACAAGATCATATTACCAGTCAAATATATCTATCATATATTTATAATACTGCACAATACCCTCATTTTATGAAAATTTTAAGGAAAAAGATCAGCCTGAGCATTGTTTACCTGGTTATTTTACACTGGTTATTTTCTTCTTTATAGAGATAAAATCCCGAGCCATATATGAATAATTAGCTGTATATGAAATATTTATAAGCATCATGATCCAAATTGAAAGAAATTTTTGTTACAAACCTACAGTAAATTGTAAACAGCAATGAAATTACATGTTAGCTGCTAGCACAATAAATATGTGGTAGAAAGATAAAAGTTAAATAAACTTTAAGCCTTTATTTGATATGATAACTGTGGCAGTATTTGCAGTAAAATTGTATCAATTTATAAACAGTACAAATAGTCATTTACACAGTGATATTTACAATTGTCTATTAAAGTTGAAAGGGGTTTCCTTTTTAGAATTCATAATTCACTTTTTGATAAGCAGTTTATTTTTTTTATCCTGGACACCCCACTTTCTGTATAACAAGACCAGATTTTTGTATTTGTCTGTATAGACTAATATATTTCCCTGCTCTATGTGTCACAGGCACTATCATCTTCTCACAAAATATTGACCTATCAACAAGACATGAATAATGCCTGGCTAATCCTAAATGTCGTAGAAAACGTACCACAAAATCGTAACAATTATGAGAGTTCTCCTGATAGAACTCTTTCTTCCACAGTCTGTCATTAATACACTTTACAAGACTGGTGTCCCATTCTTCCTCAAGCTGATCATTATCATCGAGTATATTTACACATAAACAATGTGTCCAAGATCCGTCCCCAACTGTTATACCTCTCTCATCAAACTCATGCACCTTTCCGTCGGAATCTGTCAATCCGATATGAAGATTCGAGCTATCTGTAAAGTCTGATAAAAAGTGTCCAACAGTTGGTTTTATAACCAGACTACAGGATGAATTGTCTGCCATGATAAATGGCGCCTCAATGATATAGGGAGGGATCCTAAGCCTCGATTTAGTCAAATCCTTGTCACAAAGAGGGCATATCAATGGAACGTTAAAACACAGGATGTTCTTTTCACGATCACAATGCTGAAAACACCTTATATCATGAACTTCCATAATGTATATTCCCTCTTTGCAGTCAGTATTTCAATTATATCAAAGATCACTTTTGACCTTTTATTCAAAAACTGATCTCAAAAGTCTAACAGTCTGAAACATTCATATCCTATGAATATATCATTGATTTCCTGTTGAACCAGGGGCACCATGTGCCATTGGAGGTAGTGAATAGCTTTTAGAAAGCTGCAGATGCTTAGGTCTTTGTTCAGAGTGAATTTTTTCTAACTCCTCGAGACGGCTTTGAACATGAGCTTTACGGTGATATGCCATCAACAAATCTTTCTGTGCAGCGTAGCAGGAACCCTCATGTGGCTGACCTATTAAACACAAATAATTGAATATTAAATAATACAAAACCCGAAATAACACATGAATAAAAAAACGATTTAACTCTAAATTGTAACAGTGGTATATAGAAAACAAGAGGTCATTAAAGTCAGGTCAGAAAAGACATTTGCATTTTAATTAATTTAAAATTTTAAATAATTCAAGAAAAGTGAAACACATGAAAAGTTCAACATGAAAGTTGAAATATTTTAGTGCATGTAATTTGACACAACAGGCAAAACATTTCTATATTCAATTATTCAGCTGCACTTTTGCATCAGTCTAACAGGGTGAATAAATTTAGTAGTCTGATATTTTATGCCGGACACATCCAGTAAAAAAATTTTATGGTGCAACCAGACGAGTGGCAGATGGTGTACAGGTAGCTAGCCTTAAGTAACAACATTGATATATATATAATTTTAGCAGCCTGACAGTAAAAATTCCACAGTTTTAAAAATAATCAGCACATGGTTTATAAAGGAGTTTATGAATTTTTCTTGTTTGTAATACTCCATGTGAAACATTTCTTGTCTTGTACCTGTAGAAACTTGAGTCAGGTACTGAATCTGTTTCATAAGACCAGCTTCAACACTTTCTAGAGTTTTTATGAAGCCTGTTGTATGTGTTTCAACAGTTTTCATTTGGGGTTTCTCCTTTGCTAATTCCTCTAATGCTTTACCTGAAAGTAGAAAATATCCTAGCATAATAATGCAGTCTGTGACATCAATAGCATGCCCAAGAACATAAGGTTCTCACAAAAGTGACAGCTACCAAAAACTATTCTTTCTGTTTATGTTATACATTATGTTCAATAAACAAATAAAGTTTAAAGAAATCTCTTTATTTTTTTTTCTAGAAATATGATTTTTTATGTCCGTAAGTCCGATCAGGCATTTTCACCAGCCTGATTAAGAAGATTCATACATGTAATTTAATTTTTGTCTTAAAACATACATGCCATAATGTCCCTGATGTCCGGGAGATCCCGGAAATAAGGTGTCTGTCCCGGAGGTATCCCGGAGATAATTAATGTTCTGGTAAAAAAAAATCTAAAATAATTTACTTTCAAGCAAAAAATTTTACATTTTTATAATTATAATTTTATTGTCAAGTTTTTATAAACTAGTCTAGAACACTAATAACGAACGATTATCCCCTTACAGCAATGCAATGGTGACACTAATCCTTAGATTGGTACATCTATTTGCCCCTTCCAACAAACAATTATCGGCAATAGTTTTGATCAATTAAAAGATTAATTGTTTACCCCTTCTGGCTTCCTGAGCGAAGATGTCATACACTGTAATTAACAACTGGCCAGTATAAATTTAATCTGCCTGCAGGCAGTAATTAGTGGTCAAACACCGTGAAAATTACCGTTAATTATGAGGTGATGAAATCTACAAGGTTTAGCGAATGTTTCAGGTAAACGACATGGCTTATTGTCCTTAATTAACATAGCTTTAATCAATTCTGTGAAAGATTGAATTTACGATGCCTAAATACTTAAAAAAGATAGAAAAACTGTTAAAAATTATTGAAATTCTGTCTTTTGTTCCACAGACACTTGGAGAATAGACCCCGCCCTTTTCCGCCCCTGAATATAAAAAAGTAAAAGTATTATCTATTACAAGAATAAGTTTTAAATTTTTGCTTATATTAGTATGAGACGGTTAAGTGACTAACACGTGAACAAGTTTCAACCGAATTTCATAACGTTATAGAAAAGTCAATTTTTTACCAACGCTTCAATTTCCTAAAGATACCAAGCTTCGAAATGTAAACACAACTGACCTACATATATTTCAGATATTTATGTTATTGCATGCCATTTATTTCTGGCAGGGTTCGAATTTAAGCTGGCATACTGGCAAAATGCCAGTTAAAATCTAATAATGCCAGTAAAAATTACTCAAGCTGGCATTTATTTGCAAGTGACTGTTCATTTTGGACGTTTACATAATTGTTATCTTCTGAGCTGATGATGATGCTTCGCAACTGCCAGCTGCAGAAACTGATGATGCATTCTGTTTCAGATGCAGTAACTGATGACGTTTATCTTAAAAACTTAAGTTGCTCTATTTATTTTTTTCTGTGACTATATTTTGATGGACTATTTATAACAGCCAAACATTATTGGTTAGAAAATCCATGTTGTTTTATCAGGGTCAAATGTAAATGCTTAGCACTCTTCTGTAAAGTGGTTACTTTTAAGCAGAAATATTTATTTAAGTAGATCAGTTCCTCTGAGTTTCCAGGCTGTTGGTGTAATCAAGTACAAAATATGCTAAAATTAATGAAGGTCCTAAGAAATTACATTACATGAACAAGTTTATTACTGTACATTGTCTTGTCACCAGTGGGTGTTCCTCTGGTATCAGTGTGTGAAATTAGCAGTAGTCCTATAGCCCCTGACCTTGGGCTACCAACTTTTCACAGTAACAAGCCCGACCAGGCTACTGTATTTTCAGAGGCAATATAAACAACTGTTTTAAATAAATGAATCATGCTAGTGAAATGTCTTTTGGGCTAGTGAATATTCCAATCTGGTAGTCCAACCAACCTAGTCGATTCAGATCCTAATTTCTTACACTGTGGTATATCTAATCTGAGCCCTAAACAATTGTTTATCATTTATAACTAATGTGTTGAAATGTTATTGTTTCGTTACAAGAAGAGATCTGTGTTTACTAGTGATGAAGATGTTTCTGATATTCAATAGACATTCAAGCTTATTATCATTTGTCATATCAGATGTTCAAAATACATTGTCATTGTCTATAAAAATAATAATAAAATACGTGAACATGGAAATGCTAGTTGACTACCTCATATTGCCAGTTAAACATTTGATCACTTGCAAAAATCTGCAAGTAGAAAATATTGCTAAATTCTAACCCTGTCTGGTGTAAATCAGTCTATGCAAATATTCCTTTAATAAATAAATGCATGTTATTTTCAGATCGTACCTTTCTTCCAAGCTTTGCACATTTAATTACATTTTCCTAACCGTGTCACATGCTTCTTTCCGAATTCATGACGACTGGAATGTTTCCCGTAAATTTATAATACAGCGGGAAAATCGCTGGGAAAAAGAAATTCAATCGCAACTACTCGGCCCTTTCCGTCAGTCTTCTTGATTTGGTTTCTGTACTGATTAGGGGAAGTAACCGCTGCGGGGTTTTGGTTCTCGGTATGAAAATGAAAGCGCAAAACAGTGCCGAAACTCATTCCAGTCGTCTCACATCAAAACGTCTCACATCAAAGGAAAGCGTACGTTGTTATCTTTATGAAATTATGATATTTTAGGGACTTTTTTAAACGTTATTAAAATAGCGGAAAACAAGTTTTGAGGCTTTGTCTTTTTCATATTATAGGTTTGTATGTAAAATGTAGAGTGCTATGTAATTTTTTTTTAAAAAATGATTGCTGACCAATGCCTCACTTCCGAATGAAAAGTGTCCCGGAAATGAGTCCAAAAAATTATGGCATATATGTTTAAAATGGTACGTAAAATATTGTGTACGAATAATTGTTTAGCATTCGAGCACAAAGATTCGATTCAAGATAGTTCTATTTGGTATATATATTATTATTTCAACCTGAATTTGAAATAGCAGTTGAAATTTCCTTTTCAATGCTTTCTAACTGCTGCAATCTATCCATGGGTGAAATCGATGTCGCCATTATTGACAATGGACTGCATTTTCGTCTTCATACTGAAAGTCATTGTTTTGTAATAATTTATTTGGAATCAGTCTAGAAAAGGGACCATTTCAACAGTGTCAATTTACTTGGTGTGTCTAAATCCTGTTCCTTTCCGTTGTAAACAACATTAAAATTTGTTTCCCCAAAGGTCTATAATGGCATTGAGTTACCTATTTAAAAATTTTTGTTTAAAACCCTTTTTTTTTATGCAAATTTAAAAACCCATATAGGGTCCCATTTTAAAAAAATAAATAACCTGCTTTACGTATTGCCCCTATAAAAAATATAACAGTGAAAAAAAAAAATTTTTATGTATATAGACTAGATCTATATGGATATTATCTTATCTTTCGGGATCATTGATGCCAGCACTATTACATTGTTAGTGTTGAGAATTGAGTACCGCTCAAGTTGGTGCCAGGGGGCGTGAGGGGTGTTACCCTTATTCATTATCCCTCATGTACAGACTCAATCAAACTGAGCCTGCAATTTTCAAGTAATTTGTTGTGATTAATGCTGCCGAGGGATCACTTTTTTTTAAAATTGTTTCCAGATTTTTGTAGTTCTTTTTAACTTGCTTTTACCTTATGTCTATAAATTTGCACTTAACATATTTGTTTTTAACAGCTATTCCCGGACAGCGCGCCTGGTCAGTGTAATCGATTGCGATTTTGAAGCAGTATAATGTAGATGTAGATGTTTTATTTACATATTTGATTTAGAATGAAATATTTTAGTTCGTTTACTTACTGTGTTATTCGTTTTTGCAATAGCGTTGCACAGATTCGGCGTTACTTTTACGATAATTGCACATTCTTGCATTACTGGATATGGCCGGTGAATATAGTCTTCTATATGAAAATTAACGCACTATTTTTAAGAAATACAGCATTTTTATTGGATGACAAATAATTAACGTTGGACTCTAAGAAAATTAACACACATTGTTTCAGAAATACAGCTTTTCAATTGAACGACAAAAAAACGGGACACTAACAATATATTTAAAGTAAATATTTTGATTTAAGGCTGATGGCGTGAGAATGGCGTGTGAAGATGGCACACACACATAGATGGCGTGTGAAGAATGTGCAGTATATAAATCTTCACACTACTGAGTGTTGGTTCAATACTGAATTTATTGAACAAGTTGAATGAAACTAAATTATGTAAGCCTCTAGTAATGAACCTGCACGAATATAATCTTCTATTTATAACAAAAATAGAAACTTCCATTGATGTGCCTATAGTGTAATGCTAGCAGTTAGCGCGTCTTTTCACTGTTTGTATAACGCAAATGACGTCACGTCAAAATCTATGGACGACCGTACAATACCATTTTAAGGAGTCGCCAAAGCGGCGTTGGTATGTGATATACCTGAACTGTAGTACTTGCAATGAGAGGGTATATAAAGTCTGCCAATCTGGTCATACAGATAGTGCTGTACTGGAAGACTGTCGGACACGCCGTTTTGTGAGCTTCCACCAACGTTGCTACTTCCGTGCTGTAAAATTATGAGTAATAATCTATAATCTGATGTTTGCAATAACTAGGAACAGACTTTTTAAGAGGCGGCGTGTGGGTGGGGGTTACTTTTGAACATATATTTAAAGCACGATTATGAAACAAGGTGTTGCACTTTGTAAGGCAATCTGACATAAGTTCAGCCAGATCTTCTTAATGTAAGTCATGCATGTAGCGTTAATTACGTGCTGATCAGTTTGCTTATATAACTACTAATCACATTCGAGCCCGCTTCCTGAAACTAACAAGTACTTCCATATAAGAAAACATCAATATCATTTTTACGGAGTCGCAAAATCGGCGCAGGTGTGTGATAAACGTAAATAGTCAATTAGAACGTTACGTTACTTGTCAGATAACCTCAGAATTATAATAAAATAATGTTGACGTGAGAAGAAACATTCAAATTAACAGAATGGGATGGTGACGTCAGCATGCAGACGTCAGTCATGTTAACAATATCCTGGTAAAATTCACCGGAATCCTACTTCTTTATTTCTTGCTGTATGATCCCCACTGACAGTACTTAAAGCAACAGAAGTTTACATTCTAAACAAAAGGGAAATAAATAAGATCATGAACATACTCTTAATTAATACATCATTTGATATAATAATGTATTCTGACTAGGTATGGATTAAGTAAAATTCGTTCCAAGCAAATCACATACTTTACATATATAATTCATAACTGAAGTTTGTGAAATTTGAACTAAATTAAAAAGACAATGCCCATCAAATATAAATTAATATCTTCCCGAGCATCTCAAAGAATTTGTAACAATTACTAAGTCTAGATACATGTACAATATATAACATTTAGGTATTTTAGTGATTTCCAACAATTAATGCACTCAAATAATTAGCTTTAAATATTGTGTTTTTCAGGGTGAGTGTATATACATAAAGTTTCAAGTGCCGATCATAATGATCTTAAACAATTAGTACATGTATAAGTTTTGCATGACATTATTTAAATAGTTCATAAATTATTTCTTTCCTATAACCTAATATGTTTTTGTAATTTATTGCATCAGGGAAGACCCGTTGCTAATGTTGAGAGAACTTGTGGGTCAACCCTTTTGCCAAATATGTCATGTCATTGTATTGTAACTGTTTACAAGTATTACATGTACATGTATATGTCTTTTTTGGCAATAAAATATGTTTAAATCATATCCTGTACTGCAGTATCTTCCCATTGCAGCAGTGTCGAATTGCTGGTTTGTTCAAAGTCAGTTAAAGATAATGGCTTTTATTGGTGCCACTCCAAAAAGTTTTATCTTTTCACGATTTTTTAATTAAAAGGGGGTATTTCAGATACAAAGACTGTGTATTTACTAAGATTTTTCACATTTCCATGTCCCACTATTTTAAGACTCCGGATGACCGTGTAATTGCTCGTACAGAAATTAACTAAGTTAAAGTTAAATTTATTTTGAGAGAGTCCCTTAACCGGAAGTGACGTAAACAGTAATTGTTCATCCCCGGTGACTGACAGATCGCGACGAGTTGTACGACGCACACTTGAAAAGATGTTTCGGTCATCTCTCAGAGTAACAGCTGCTTTGAAGAACACGAAACTGCAGCCCCAGATTCTCCAAAACTGGTATATTCTTTTCTCATTTAATTTAAAGTTTAACTGTTTTCGAAAATGCGCTTAATTTAAACGTTACTATTCCTAACCTTGTCAAACGTTATCCTTTGTAACCTCTTTTGGTCCTATACAACGTTTCGTAACGATCTGTCACAAAGAACAAGTGACAATTGATATATTCGTGGATGAATTGTTTGTTACACAATGCTATTTTGAAACTCTGATTACTTTTAGGTATCATAGATCAGTCCACACATCAGTCTACAGTAGTCCAACAATAATTATCTGATAACATTCCATTTGAGTTGTTTTCTGATAAGCCTACTACTGTAGTGTTTACATAATCACTGGAAAATCAAAATCATCATTCATGACAAGTCTCAATCTTTGCAGTTTAGATAGATTGTTGTCATGAACAACTTGAATTTTCTTGAAATTTACAGTACCGAATTATAGTCATCTTGCAATTACTCAGATTATATCAATAAATCTAGCTGTAAGGGTACCAACTATCGTAACCACAAGATCTGATAGCCAGACAAAGCGCAAGGTCTCGTATGCAGATGTATGTAAAGGCACGGGTACCGCCTTTAAAAACAAGTCTTGCCCATTTAACCCTGATCAATTCGAAAAAGATACCAAACATGGTAGCTGTAAACCGGTGTCAATGCCAAGCCCGAAGCAACATACTAATCACAGACCCGAACTACCCCTTACACAGTCAATGCCCATCCCTTCACCTAAGTGTGATCCGCCCCTCCACTGCAATGATGAAGCCTACTGGGAGGGAAACAAATACAATTATAATCAATACAACACATACTCCGTGTTAGAGCATGTTGTAGACTAACATGTGTCTTGACAACTTTAAAGATAATTTGAAAATTGCGACCTGGAATTCAACTGGAATCATCTCAGGCGCAAGTTATTTGTGTGACTTACTAATAAAAGAGAATATAGATATTTTTGGTATATCAGAACACTGGTTATACAGAAAAGACCTCCATTTTTTAGACAGTATCAATAACAACTATATAAGTTTCTCTGTTTCGGACCCTGACCTTGATATGCCATCTTTAAGAAGGGTGGGGAAAGGAGGTCTGGCAATGTTATGGCATAAGAAATGGAATTCATATATTACACCATTAGATATTGTTTCAAAATACTTTATTGGCATCCAAATTATGATAAAACCGGAAACATACATTTTCCTTCTTCAGATTTATATGCCATGCGGAAATCACCCCATGCATGTATACAGAAATTGTCTCGAAGAACTAGAAAAATATAATTTGCATGTATATAGACAAAGGCACATTAATAGTAATGGGGGATTATAACACAGAACTCAAGTCAGATCGAATAACAAGCACAATCCCACAAAACCCTCGAAGTGCACTTTTGCTCGCTTTACTTAGGAAATATAACCTTCAAACCATAAATACTTTAAAATCTTGCCGCGGAGCAAAGTACAGCAACATTCCATATAACAGTAACAGAGAAACTTTGATAGATTATGTAGTCTTACCAGATTCATACGTACAATATGTCAAAGACTGTCAAATTGTTGACGACAACGCGCTTAACGTATCGACACACCGTCCAATCATTTGCACACTTAACATTGAGTACGATGGTAGGCCAAACTTCTCGGATGCTCAAACATGCGACCGTAAAATCATAAACTGGCATAATGTTAAACAAGACCAGGTTAACCAGTATGTAGATTTTTTAGAAAATTGCGACGTTCTGCGTTATGCACAAGATTTTCCTATACATAATAAAAATGATATAGATGATCTTTACGCTGGTATTGTTACAATTGTGAATCTTGCAACAGATTTGTTTATACCAAAGGTTAAATTTAAGTCATACATAAAACCATACTGGAATACTACGCTATCATCATTACACAAAGATATGAAATTAAAGCGAAATAACTGGATACGCGCGGGAAAACCTAGAACGGAAAATTCAATATCTTTTAAAGAATACAAATCGCTCAAAACTAAGTTTAGATGCGCACATCGTGACGCTGCAGCGTCATTTTTGCAGGAACAGGAAGCGGAAATTGATACGGCCGCAGAGTGCGATAACAACGAGTTTTGGCGTCTTATTAATCGCCAGCGAAATAAAAACCCTTAAACCCTGGATTTGAAATGTGCTTTAACGGTACGATATACAGCGATCCGCAAAAAATAAACACTGAGTGGAGAACTTATTTTAGTGAGCTATACTCACCTGATGAAAACTCAAGTTTTAATAAAAGCTATTTGTCAAAAGTTGAAAATGAGCTTATCGATATTAAAAAGCTTTGTGAAAGCTCAAATGACACTACTTTCAACATTACTTCTGAAATGATAAGGAAAGCTTTGCAAACATGCAAAAAACGCAAAGCTTGTGGCAATGATTCAATTCATTATGAAAATGTCATGCATGGCGGACCACTTCTTATTGACGTAATCGCAAAATTGTTCAATAGCATGCTTAGGTTTTCACATACTCCGTTAGAAATGAAAAAAGGTATAATTTTCACCCTTTTCAAGGGCGGGAGTAAAAAGAAATCAGATCCAAATAACTACCGAGCAATCTCTCTATGCTCGTTGATATTAAAACTTTTTGAAAAGGTTATATTAGAACTTCTTGAAAAGGATGGGAATGTCAATTTAAATGCATCACAAGGTGGCTTTCAAAAACATGTAAATTGTATAATGACATCTTTTATGCTAAGAGAATGTGTATACTATGGTCTTGAAAACCATTCCCCAGTATATGCTTGTTTTCTTGATGCTAAACAGGCATTCGACCGCACTTGGGTATCATTACTTCTGGTTAAATTGTTTAAAATGGGTATTGATATTTCACTATTTAAAGTGATTTTGTCATTTTTCGAAAACTGCTATAGCTGCGTGAAATCACAAGGTTACACGTCAGACTGGTTCCCCATTTTGCAAGGAACCCGTCAAGGCCAATGTCTCAGTCCATTTCTCTATCTCATATTCATAAGTAGCTTAATGGAAGAAGTGGACAGTAGTCAACATTGCTTCAAATTAGGTACTTTAAAATGTGGATGCCCAACTTCCGCCGATGACATGGTTATTATTTCAAATACAAAGCGCGGTCTAGATACTCTGATGGACATATGTTATAGGAACTCCATAAATGAAAGATATCGATATAATGCCCAAAAATGTAATACAATAGTGTTCAACGATGTTAAATCAAGACCTCGCACCTGGACTTTAGGAGACAAAACCATAAACGAAACGGATAGCTACCTTCATTTAGGCGTCCAATGTAACAACACTCTAGATATAGATGTGAATACCTCTATAAGCTGTGATAAACTTCGGAAAACGTTTTTTAGTATCGTGGATTGTGGTATTTACAGAAATGGCCTCCATCCTCTTACATGCAAAAAAATCTATGAGTCAGTTGTGCTACCTAAGGCTCTGTATGGAAGCGAGCTATGGTCGGGAGTTACTGAGACACAGTTACAGCCCCTTATTAAACTACATAACCAATGTATAAAACGTATTCAGTCAATACCAGTAAATACAAGGACCGATATAGCCCTGAGCTGTATCAGTATACAACCAATGGCCAATTTGATAGATAAACGAAAACTGTTATTATTTGGCCAGCTCTGCCAGTTAGACACTAAATTTCGAATAAAAGAAGTTTTTGTACATAGGTTATTGTCATTTATGCTTTTCCCAAGGAAAACAAAGGGATTCTTACCAGATATTTACATGATCCTAGGTAAATACAACCTTACAAGCTTCCTTATAACCTTTTATAATACAGGGGTATTCCCAAATCTTAGTACCTGGAAAAGAATGGTCAAATCGACAATCAATAGCTCTATAGAGTTTGATTGGAAAAAACGTGTACTATGCGATCAAAGTTTGAAACAATTCCTCCTTGTTCATCCTGTTTTTGAACCATGTATTCTTTGGCACTTCAGTCGCAGTTATAGAAACCTGCAGGCAGAGTGTACATCAACGTTTATTCTAATGTGCCGATATTTTTCTAGGAAATATGATATGAGATGCAAAAGTTGTAACCTAATGACAATTTAATGATATATGTAAACATATTCTATTGTTTTGCCCCTCAAATGAGTCAAAGAGGGCAAAGTTATGGGTTACATTATCAAAAATTATGGGCATAGAAACTTTTCAAAACCTAATTGCACTTTCCCCTGACCTGCAGGTCATTGAAATGTTTCGTGGTTTTACATCTTTTTATCTTAGCGACGAGACTAGAGTGTATAGTTTCAAAGCTTTCATCAAATGTGTATATTCGATGAACTGGCTGTGAATGTGAAATATATATGTATTTGTTTAATTGCGTTATAAGTACATGTATTAACCATTGTTATAGGTACCTCTATATTGTATATCCTCCCAAGATACTTTTGTTTCGTTTCGATAAGAATCTTTAGCAAGAGGATATATTGCTGAATACAATATTTCAAAATTTTCGTTTGCTTCCTCATATGTATATATTGTTTCTATGTTAAATAATTATTTACCTTATTTATATCATTTATCAATTGTGTGTTTATTCAATATTTGTTACATTAACCATTGTTACAGGCACATCTATATTGTATATCCTCCAAAGATACTTTTGTTTCGCTTAAATAAGAATCTTTAGCAAGAGGATACATTGCTGAAAACAATATTTCAAAATTTTCGTTTGCTTCCTCATATGTATATATTGTTTCTATGTTAAAAATTATTTACCTTATTTATATTATTTATCAATTCTGTGTTTATTCAATATTTGTTACATTTATATAATTATACATGTATTTATATGTTTGTCAGTCATACATTTATGTACATGTAATGATTTATGTACTTTTTTGTAAGAAATGTATTGTATATGTATGTACTCTTCAAAACTGGAGGAAATAAAGAAATATATTATTAGTCCCCTACCGGTTTAACCGGAGGGGACTTTAGGTTTACCCTCCATCCGTCTGTCCGTCTGTCTGTCCGTCTGTCTGTCAGTCCGTCAGTCAGTCCGTCCGTCCACAAAACTGGATCCCGCGATAACGCAAAAAGTACTGAAAATATTTTTATGAAACTTGATATATGGATAGATGGCAGTATGGAGATTATGCACGTCTTTTTTTTTTCTTCCTATGTTGAAAATTCTGGTTGCTATGGCAACAAATAGTCTAAAAATATGGCAAATTTAACACATAAACTGGATCCAGTGATAACTCAAAAAAGCCTTGAAAATATTTTTATGAAACTTGAAATATGGGTAGATGGCAGTCTGGAGATTATGCACATCTTTTTCTTTTCTTCCTATGTTGAAAATTCTGGTTGCTATGGCAACAAATAGCCTGAATTTCAAGATTTCTGATTTAAATTTTTCAGCTTTTTCACTATAAGTTCTTTATTTCTTAAGGTGTTTACTTCAAACTTAAATATAAGTTTCTGGTCATCAACCACATCATATGTGACAAGGTTTATAACTCTAGCACAAAAAATATCAGTATTACCTCCCTTGAACTTAGATTTTTTAGGGGAAAAAATGTTGTCTTTTTTAAATAACTTCTTTATTTCCTAATGTATCTACTTTTAACTTCATATATATGTTTCTTATTATCACTCGACATTTTTGAGAAGGTTAAATACTCTAGCAAGACTATTTCCAGAATTATGTCCCCCTTGAACTTAGATTTTTTTCGAGAAACTGGTATTTTCACTCCAACTTCTTCATTCCTTATAGGATTTACTTTAAAATCCCACATCGTAATAATATGACAAGGTTGTATAAACATAATTTCCTTACTAAGCATGGAAACTTAACACATTACTGTGATATAGACAAACTTATTTTATTATGTTTTGTGGTTGATATTTTCAAATACAGACTTCATCCTCAAATTCATTATAAATGGCAATACACAGGAGTGTATGACAATTAAAGAACTTTTTGAGGGACCGGTAGGGGACTACTGTATTGCCCGCAATACTATCAAATGCTTGTTTATCTGTACTTTTTTCTATTTCAGCTATGTTTTCATTAATACATGTACCAAGTTTGCAATAAACAGAACACACAAAAATAGATATTTTATTAAAAGTCTATTGGTAGTATTAAATGTTATATATAATATTATCATTATTATGCATATATTAATATTATGCATGCAATTTTGCAAAATACTTCATGGATAGAATTTAACATTAAATTGTTTTTACATAATGATTATGTAATGCCTGTCCAACTTTATAGATAGCCAGTTAATCTTATCTAATATGATAAATGTTATCAGTGCATTTTTAGCTCGACTTTTCTATGAAAAGGGGAGCTATCCTACTCGCCCCGGCGTTGGCGTTGGCGTTGGCGTCACACCTTGGTTAAGTTTTTCGTACCACCCCACTTTATTTCAGAAGTATTACAAGTATGGCTTTGAAACTTACCATACTTGTTCACCATCATAACCTCCATCTACAGACAAGAGTACATAACTCTGTCAAGGTTTTTGACAGAATTATGGCCCTTTTTTGACTTAGAAAGTGTATTGAGCTTGGTTAAGTTTTTTTGTACCACCTCACTTTATTTCAAAACCATTGGAGGTATTGCTTTGAAACTGACCATACTTGTTTACCATCACGACCTTCATCAACAGACAAGAGGACATAACTCTGTCAAGGTTTTTTTGACAGAATTATGCCCCTTTTTGACTTAGAAAATACATTGAATATGGGTAAAATCCACTTATTGCCTTAACCCTTTGAGATATTGCTTTGAAACTTTTAATGCTATTTCACATCATTACCCCCATCTGTACGCAAGAGAGAAGGTAACTCTGTCAAGGATTTGTTTTAAAAATTAAGGCCTTTTATCGACTTAGAATCTTGGTTAAGTTTTTAGTACCAGTCCACTTTTTGACTGAACTGTTTGAGATATTAATTTGAAAGTTGGAATACTTGTTTACAATCATGATTCCCAAACATGTCCAGGAGAAGGTAATTCTGTCAAAGATTTTATTTGAATTATGGCCCTTAACTGTCAATGTTTTGTATTATAGGCAAGCAGTGTTCAAGGGTATCACACAATTCAGTAAAATAATTCTTCACTAAATATCTTAATGCTCATGGCCATTGTTCACTTTAAAAATACAGAGATTCTTGTATTGCCTTTTACTGCAAAAACTTTTTTTATTGGCAAGCAATAAAAAAGTCGAGCGCGCTGTCTTACGGACAGCTCTTGTTAAAACAGCTGCTTGTTGTGATGATAAAATGTTATTGATAACATAATGATAAAAAAAGTGACAAATTCGATATATGAGCTGTTATATATGTACTGTAATAAGGGGAGATAAGTAGTTTACCTTTAACTTTGTTCATCAACAAATAAACCAATCATTCTTTACTTTAGGTAAGAAAACCTAAAGCTACTAATATGATTAAATAAAATCTGTTGTCAAGTTCCTGTAACAGATAAAGCTAGTCTCTCACACAGAATGGGTCTATAACATCAACATATTTGTTTACAGTTCTTAGAATGTTTAGATATTCAAAGAAGTAAAATTTGCAGTTTCAGACATCAGTATTAATCATCTAGTTCCGTATAAATGTATCAGCTTGTGGTGAAATTTTGTTTTGATGACATTTTATTTTAAAAATTCTCAAACTACCATGTGTGGGATAACACAAAAGATTGTGTCTTAAGACTTTTAATTAAAAAACTTAATATAAGGTGTAGTGCATCCTCTTTCGGATATGAACTCTGAACTCATCTATGAGATTTGTTCCTACCAGCAGTAACTAAATACTAGTGAAAGTTGTTGTTTAGTAACTTCAACAATAAAGCAATAAAAGCTAAGATTACTTTAATAAAAAATATCATTAAACAAACCAAAAATAAAAATGATATATCCACCAATTGATTATATCAAATGAGGTGATTTTTTAATGTATATTTTGTCTCTTTACAATTAATGTGTGATTATTTGTTTTTCAGGCAAGAATGTTTGGCTGTTTCTCAGACCAGAAATGTGAGTGAGGAATCTAAGGTATGATGCATGCATTTCCTTATGTTTTATATTATCAATGGACCATTTTATCAAACTTAGGGAAGTGACTTCTGCAGTATTTATTCATCTCTCTATTACCATTTTTGTACATATTAGCTTTTACTATTACAGTGTATAAAAAACAGTTTTCAGTTTGGTAAATGATAAATAAGACTCTTTAGTACATCATTACCAATCTGTGTGTTTTTATACATAACAAAATGTTTTAACATTAACAAACCTTTTGCTTGTTCAAATTCCTTTGGATTCTTTCATGTGAGTAAGCTATCAAACTAGCTAATGGAATATATTTTTAGCTTACAGCTAGCTATGAAACATTGGTGGTTCTACTCAGGTGCCCGTGTGTGTCTGAAGGAATGCATGAAAGGGCACCTGAGGTCTTCTTCCACCAGTAAAGCTGCTATATGACCTATACTGTGTTGGTGCAACATAAAACCAAACTGAAAAAAACCTGTTTTATTTAAAGTATAACTCTTAAATATATACATAATAAGTGTTATGAACAGTTAATATTGCATTCTTAGTTTCTATTTCAGTCCTTTGGTTTGAATCTGTTTAGAGGTCAAGGCAAAGCAGAGCAGGTTCTCCCTTTCCCACAAGGTAAAATCATGGTTAAAACATTATTAGTGGCATTGTGTAGATATGTTGTCAATAGTTGTTCTTTAGTTCTTTAAAATGCTGGTAATATATTTCAAAATATGTATGGCTGAATATCAAATAGTTGTTGTTAAAAATGGATGTACTAGCTGATCTAGGTCTACACTGGTCACATGTGTAGATTCTGTCACAGCCAGCAGGCTAAAGATTTAACTACATAAACTAAACACAAAAACATGGCAAGTCTTTAAATACAAATTGTAATGTTAGTTATTCATAAATTGTATATAATACATTCTTCACTAGTTATTACACAGATATTTGTTGTCTTTTTTTTTCAGTTCTAAATGAAGAACAGAAGGAGAACCTGCAGATGTTTGTTGATCAAACAGCAAAATTCTTCGAGGTAATATTTGTTGGGCCAAAAGTATTTATTCTATTACTCCCATCATGTTGCAACTATGTTGTCTTTAAAGTACACATACATGTATTAAGAAACTTTAATCATTCTGTTCATAGTTGCCTTGTGAAAATAGTCTTCACTACCTGTACTTATATTAATGTACAGAAAGACTTGAGAGAACTTCTTCAACAAAAGTAAAAGTTCACTATTATTTTTACTATTACTTACAACATAACAAAGGAAACTGGGTTATTGTGTCAGGAGTTGGATGGTCAATTTAAATCAATAACTTTTTGCTTGGTTTTAATGAAAACCTTAAGTAACACTTGAAATTCATCATCTTTTGCTGGGAAAATTTAACATGTAATTCTCTAAGTATTATGTATTCCTTATTATTACATTGCTTATCTAAAATGCATGTATGTGGAACATTTATAAGAGTGGGTGCAGTTATTACAAAAATGAACTTACAAAATTTTTAAGATTTGAATTTTTATGTAACACTCAGGCAGACAATTAAATAAAGTGAAGATATATTTTAGACATGTGAAGGCTGAAGTTAAAGAGCTACATTGGCAGAATAATTTCTGAAATATTCAATTTTCCCATCTTAAATATACATATGTTTACTGTAGAATTGTGACACTTCTTTATCTCATGTTTGTAATAGTAACAGTTGTTAAACTACAAATATTTAAAATACTGCGAATTCACTTATATTCGTGGGCATGAAATTTCATGGTTTTATCAAAACGGGCATTTTCGTGGGTTCTTAAATTCGTGGATTTTCATTTTCTTGTAAAAAAATTTAGTAACCTAATGCAAAGTAATTTTTAACTTAATCTCGGAACATTTTTACTTACAGCATGTACATATCTTTATGTGTCACACAACGCTTGTCAATAAATTTAATCTTTGCCTCTGGGCATAACTCTAATATAGCACAGTTACTGCCGATAACTGGCTGCAATTAACACATTTTTTTTTTATAGTTTTGTGTTCTTACGACATTAATATCAAAGACTTTTCTTTAATTAATAAGTGCTAACTGAAATTTTTTATAAGCGCTAATTGTTAGATTGCCTGGGTTCCCATATTTACTCGATTATGTCAAATATTCTAACAACGATCAGGTGTGAATACGCGACCGACATTTGAGACAGTAAATTGAGGACATAAAATTGAGTTTTCTTTCAAGTTTCTTAAATATTGCAAACGGATTTAATCTGTCACTAACCTGGTTATCTGTACTGTATGTATATACATCCATTTCACGAAAATCGGCCGGAAAAGAACCGACGCATGTTTGTAATATATAGAACAGAGACAGGGTAAGAAGTATTTGTTGGGATAAAATTTCGTCGGATCTTAAATTCGTGGATTGACCTACCCACGAAAACCACGAAAATTCGTGCCCCACGAATAATAATGATTTTACAGTAGACTATTTAACTTAAATCTACATAACTGTTAACATTAAATTTGGTATGTTTATTTTTCATAAGCTATTGAAGTGAGGGCATATAGATTTCCCTTGTCTGTCCACCCACTGACAAAACAGTGGAATGTGGGGGCTTATGTGTCTTATGGACACATTTCTAGTTAATCTATGAACTTCAAGGGTTACTTATATAGGAGGTGAAATTCGGCATTTTAAGAAGTGATGCTACATTACAAATTTACAATGAAGTGTTCTTGTATGTCAATAATGCTCATATATCATGTATGTTTATTGAAGGAAACAAATGATTCATCAAAGAATGATCTTCTTGAAAAAGTTGAGGAGGGAACAATGGAAGGACTTAAAGCCCTTGGTGCATTTGGACTTCAGGTTCCAACTGAACTTGGTAAATAAATCTAAAACATACTTAAAAAAAAACACAATATTGTGCACTATAACTTTTGTCTACCATTATTGTCAATTAAGTTTTGAAATTATTATATTAATTGGTAAATGACAAATACGTGTAATATGAAAAATGATGTACATGTAGATATAAATTTGCACGCTATAATTGGTGTATAAATCATAGATAATCAACTAAGAATACAATAATCCATTGTATCTTTATAGATGGAGTTGGTTTAACAAACACACAGTATGCGAGGCTTGTAGAGATTGTAGGGGCTCATGATTTAGGTGTTGGAATAGTACTTGGAGCACATCAGGTCAGAAATTAATGGTTATCCAGGGACAAGTAGAAACAAAAATTCTGCTGGTCCACAGACTCATTACTTTCTTTATCAAAATAACATTGTGTTTGTTTTCAATAATGCACTGTATCTCGTGAAAATTTACAACATACTTCAGTTTAGCTAATTTGAACTAAATGTGCCTTAAACTATCTGAATCTCCAGTAATCTTTTATACATGTTTAATGTTTTTGTAAGGTTCAAAGTTTGTATATGGTTCAATATTCTTATTCTTTTTTCAGTCTATAGGGTTTAAGGGAATTCTTTTGTTTGGTAATCCAGAGCAAAAGAAAAAATACTTGCCTAAACTTGCCGCAGGTGAGAATATTGCTGCCTTCTGTCTTACTGAACCTGCAAGTGGATCAGATGCTAGTGTAAGTTATCATACATATATACATGATGTAGCAAAATTTATATAATAGTAGGACTAGATATGTATATCCATTTTATAGCAAAATTTAACATGAATACAAGGCTAAATGCAGAAGTTCACTAACATTTTCATAATATGTGTGAAGTCAAATTTAGTTAGTATAGAGGTTAGATGGAGAAATCCTCACTCTGGTATTAAACAATATTTATTACCGACTTGTTAGTTATTTACATCTATTCTGAAATTTAAATTGATAATCTATAATGTCTAATTTGCGTATGCTTTTGTTCTTGGTTAATTTTTTTTAACGCTCCACAACAATTTTGGAAGGATATTTTTTAGGAAAGGCGGGTGTTAATAGAAGACAAGATTTTGAACGTTGAAGGGATTTTGGCCCATAATTATTTGAACCCAAACTAGTGAAATAAATGCCTTATCATACCATGAATAGGTTAAAAAATAATATTGCATCAAAATGCCTATAATACGTAAATAAGGTTGTGGTTTGGTCTCCTGTGCTGAATATACAACTTATCTTTATTTTAAGTTGACATAAGTTGTCATACAATGTATCTTTTATGCCTTTGAAATTTTACGAAATCACCAAAGTAAACTCAGTGATGTGAGTTATTTTGTTTATTTTTATTTCAGTCAATTAAAACAAGAGCAGTATTATCGGGTGATGGTAAACATTACATTCTAAATGGAAGCAAAATTTGGATCAGTAACGGAGGCTTGGCTGAGATATTTACTGTCTTTGCTCAGGTAAATGGGGTTTTCATAACTTAAGTCTCAATTTCTGTTGTTAATTTAGATTCAACATTATATTTTAAGCACATTTGGGGAGAAAGCCTGTAACGTATTTGAACTAGTCCCTTGTGGCTGCTTCCTGTGCATAACCGAAAAGACATTTCTAGAACCCAGTACGGCTTGAACCCAAAATCTCTGGTTTGAGATGCAGACACCTTTACCACATTGCCATCTTTTTATGCATGTATTCTATGTTTAATGAGGGTCCATCCGTTCATTAAGTACGGACCCCGGACATGTGGCCAGTGCCCTTAAAGGGTTAATTTTGAAGCACAAAGTGGTGACAATTTTTTATGCATGCCATTTCCACTAAGTATTAAGCCAAATATATGAATTTTGACTTAAAAGTAGGTCACTGTATGGCCATTATGAATCAAAATGTACAGTAACGTGAGAAAATATGAAAAGGAGGTAGTTCTTAGAAGGACTGTTGGTGCCAAGCTATGGGCCTGCCTTTTAAGCCATCACTTAATGGCTAGAAGCTAACACACCCTAGCACACTTTCCTCAATGTCTCTTCCTACTTTTTGTGGCATTCCCCTGAGCATTAGTCAGGACATCAGCAGGTGGTCTGCAGATACAAGTTCTTGTCTTTGTTTGGTTATTGCCATAACAAGTTCTTCAAATCTTCTGATGATGCCCTGTGCTTTCTCTGCAACATGCATGCAACTAGGGGAAAATAATTGCCTCATTGCCATCTCTTCTTTTCTCATTTTATGAATTTAGAAGCAGCTAAAAGTTTCACTGAATACAGAACTTTAACACACACAAAAAATTATAATTTTTAAGAGATAGGAAGTTTATGAGAATTATTATTATTTATAACAGACACCAGTTAAAGATGAAAAGACTGGTGAGACGAAGGACAAAGTGACAGCATTTATTGTGGAGAGAAGTTTTGGTGGTGTTACAAAGTAAGTATGAGGAGGATATACCTACATCATTATCTTCATATAAACCTCTATCCCAGGAATTTACCAAAACAAATTGGACAAAAACTTGATATTAAAACTTCACCCAATCTTAATTATTACTTTTAAAAAGGCCCTTTTCAAAGTTTTAGACACTGAAATGGCTTTCTTAGGTCTTTAATTTTTTGTGAAGGCAGAAATGCTTACTGTAGTCAAAAAGATTAGTTAATGTCAATATATTGTTTACCAGTGCTAAACATGTATTAAAGTGTCTAATATATAAAATATATCAGTTGTCCAACAAAGTTGATAAATATACAATGTACCACTGTTCACTCTGTTATTCTATAGCTTCTATTGATGTATGTTTCATATTTCAGTGGCCCTCCAGAGAAGAAGATGGGTATTAAATGTTCAAACACTGCTGAGGTGTATTTTGAAGATGTAAAAATACCAGTGGAAAATGTACTTGGAGGTATAATATATTTGTTGTTAATGATTTTGGCTGATTTTAGAATTTTGATATATTATCTGCTGTAAGGAAGGAGCCTTTTCTTTATGAAGGAATATCAAGGGTGCCTCTCTGTGCATTATTTAAGGCTGCATCAGGCTATAACCTTAATATTTTACAAGCTAGTTTGATAGCTTCTTTGCTTCTAGTTTTCTATATAGGATTTAAACCCACAGTGGTTTATTCTTATTCTTTTATGGTTAAATAATGATGGCCAGTGTTCTAGGTGAATAATAGATTCAGTCGCTCATCCATGCAGTATTATATCAAACAAAAACAGGTTAATACATTGTAGTACCACAAAACTTGAAGGCTTTCTCACACAAATGTAGTCATTGAGTTTCAATACACTTCATCCACTTGACCATTTTACTGTTCAAGTCATAAAATTTTCCAAGACAGTATGGATAGTGCTTATTGGTAGCAATACATGAATTATAGGGGAAGGTGGAGGATTTAAGGTTGCTATGAACATCTTAAACAATGGAAGATTTGGTATGGTAGCTGCTCTATCTGGGACCATGAAGTATTGTATACAGAAAGCCGTAGACCATGCATCATCAAGGGTACAGTTTGGCAGCAATATCCACACCTTTGGAACTATTCAGGAAAAAATCTCACAGATGGCAATTAAACATTATGTTGCTGAGGTAACAATTAGTTCTAATTTGGTTTGCATGTTATCTTTGATTAAAAAGACTATGCTCTTAAATGAATTATTTTATGACATACTGTATACATGCCCAAACAGATTAAGGTTTATATTTATGAAAATTGAGTGCCTAAAATACTTAAACTACAAGTGATAAAATAGTGTGATATAAGTATGTCTGAGGCATTTACAATAATAAAAAATATAGATAATATATATTAATACAAAAGTATATGCTTCAAAAAATTATCTTTGAAAATAAACAAACAATTGAATAGAATGTGGTTGTGATGGTATTCATTGGTGATAAAAAATAGTAATAGAATGGTTAAATAAGTCATATTTTACTGAAACATGCTAAATACCCATTGAATTTGAAAATGATATCAACTAACTTCAGTAACATCATGATGTTTTGTTGAAAATAAAAAAAGTTTGTCATGATATAATATAGATATTTTATCATTTTCAGTCTATGGCATACATGATCTCTGCTAATATGGACCAAGGTTTTAAAGACTTTCAGATTGAGGCTGCTATTGGAAAGATTTATGCATCTGTAAGTGTTTTTAGTATCGTCAGCAATTGGTGACAACATATTTAGTCACTTGTTCTAAGGCAGAAACATTCAAAGTTTCTAAAAATGTGAATTGGCAGTGTGGCTGAATGGTAAATGCATTGGTCTAGTAAACTGAGGATTGCTGACCGCTCGGTTTCAAATCCTGTCAAGGGCAAGTCATTGTTTCCATGAGCAAGAAACTTTACAGTGATTACTTAGTACTGGTTTGTTCCAGGAATGGATTTGAGAGTGTTTCATTTAGTGTATAGCTTCCAACACAAGCAAACTAAGATTTTGTATAAACTAAACTAAAAATGTGTTAAAAAAATGACTATGAAAATCTATGAATGATTTAAGTGCAGTGATTGCTTATAGGTCAAAATGCCATCTGATTGGCTGAAATTAGTGTCCAAGATTGGATTACTCTTTTGTCAGGACTTTAAAGCAAATGATGGATGTTGTTTGGTTTTATTTTACTTTGTGGGGATGTAGACACTACACTGTAAGAGAACGAAAGATTGTTTTTCAATTTATGTGACTGTCTATTTCATATTATAATGGTTAAGGCGTGGTGTTCTCCCACCATTAAAAGCTTGAAACTAACCATATGACTTTGTTGGTGTTGATATAATGTTCATGAAAGAGCACTTATATAAATTATTTTAAGACAATGATTTGGGGGAGGGGGTGGCATTATTTCAAGGACTTTTGTGGGTTTTTTCCATTCCTAATTGATCATCAGTTCTGTATAGTCCTTTAAGCATTGTCTTCAAAGGAGGTATTCCTGTGGAATGGTTAGATACTCTTTCAAGAATAAAAAATCAAGTTTAAGAATTCTTCAGTATGAATTAGTAATATTTGTAACAGTTAAAATGTTTCTTGTACTGTTTATACTTTGTTATGTTGGATTAAAGAGATAATTATTTATTTTATTGTAGGAGGGTGCCTGGTTTTGTGCAGATGAAGCTATTCAGATCCTTGGTGGAATGGGATACATGAGGGTAAGATATGTTACAGTCTTGTGATGATGTGTTATATATTACCAAAATGAAAACAACACTGACTGGTACTTGTGCATTGAAACACAGTCTAGTGATTGTATATTAGAAGTCTTGTAAATTTATATTATACCACAGTTTAGATAGTAAGTATTTACTGAAACATAGTCTGTTTATAAAGTAACATATTAAAGTCTAATGAATCAAATGTTGTGAAGACAGTCTGAGAATCACAATATTTTTGCTCTATTGATTTACTATTCTGACACAGTCTGTTAATGAAATATTCTGACACCATTTGTTAATTAAATAATTTAACACAGTTTGTTGATTAAAAAATTGAACACAGTTTGTAAATTAGATATTGTGAAACCATTTATTGATAAGATATTGTGATAATGTCATGTAATCTATTATTTTGACACTGCCTGTAAATTAATTATCATAACACTGTCTTGTAATTGAAGTATCCAGTCTGAATCATCATTGATAAGGTAGAAAAATTAGGATCACCAACAACTACTTACTATGTATTCAAATTTCTTTCATGGCATTACTTAATCCAGAATTTCCCAGAAGATTGGCACTTGAGGTTTTCTTTTCCCTACAAAGCTGGGAAGTCGATATAACCACAACTGTGATTGTGTGTTCATTTTGATTTCTTTGCTATTTCAGGACTGCGGAATTGAGAGGGTAATGAGAGATTTGAGAATTTTCCGTATCTTTGAGGGAACCAATGACATTCTTCGTCTGTTTATTGCACTCACTGGTATGCAGTATGCCGGTGCTCACTTAAAGGAGGTTCAAAAAGCCATGAAAAACCCAATGGCTAACATCGGAACAGTGGCAAGCTTTGCTTCTAAAATGGCAGTGAGGTATGGTAACACAAGACTGATTGTTCAAAAACATTGTCAGATTCTACTTCACAAGGGGTGTAGATAGTTACAATCTTAAGTTTTCAATATGTTTGGTTTTATTTGAGATGTATGTTTGTGGTTTCATGAGTGCATGTTAAGATAAAATTACATGTTTGTCACATTCTTTTGCTTGTGTATAATTATAACTGTAACATATTTCTTTATATTACAATTGTTACTATATATAGTAACAAATTGCCTGTGATTTTAACCGCTTATGAGTGTCACATGACCAATTATGACTTAACAGCCTTGGGCAGAAAACTCATAATTGGCCCATGTGCACAAACTGAAAAAATGAGGTCACATTTTACGTCATCAAAATATATAGTTGTAAAAGTGAAAGTAGGTTTAAGCATGAATCGCTTGATTTTATGATGAGAACTTATTAGTAATTTCTACATACACAGTTTTTGATATTGAAATATAAAGAAAAAAATACAACAATTTTATTCCGAGAAAATAAAACTTTGTTCTTCATTCTAGTGGACTTTCTTTACCGTAAGGGAAGCAACTCTGTAGAAGTAACTGTATAGTACAGTAGTTCTAAATCTACAGAGAAGGAATTTCAATGAACAAAGCTACTTGTTTAAAAATGCTTCTATTAGATTGATCTAGTGTATGAAAGGCATAAATACATGTCATAGACAAGTTGGAAAGTGATAATCGGCCCTGAAATGAATAATGCCCTCAGAGCCATTATTCATTTTGCTGGCTGATTATTACCTTCTAGTCCTAACTCTGCTATGTATTAATCTCTTAATATACATGTTTAAAGTAAAATGACACAACATAATCATGTTTATGTTAAGTAAATGTGTGACGTCATTTTAAAAGTGAAAATATTGTTGTTTCATGTGATAAAAAGAATCTTTACAATTAGAATCATTTCAGATAGTCCTACATTTAAACCATCTCAGAAATCACAGACTTGCTTTATGATGCATTGTTAGCTTGTTTAGTTTACAAGTTTATTTAGTTGCAATATAAGAACTGGTTCACAGTATGTGAACACTTTTGTTATATCACTCTTGAATGGTCACAAGCAATTTCAGATTACCTTCTTTGTGATATACTTTATTTATCCATTAGTTATTGATTGTAATCATAGTTGGATCTTCTTGTTGACATAATGTCAATGTTTTAAATATTTCAGGAAAATGGGTGGAAGCACAGGATCAGTGTCTTTACATTCTGACCCATCAGTTCACGCTGATCTCGGCTCGTCTGCAAAACTGGTAAGTTTTAGAGAGAGGCATGAATTTTTTATAACTAGTTTATATCAGGTATGATTGGATTTTAAGTTTTTATCTCTGTTAAAGTTATTTTGACTTTCTGGCTTAACTTGTGAAAATAATGGCTATTTATTTGGAAAATCTATAGTCCACAACAAGAAAAGTTGCTGTTTGTCTACGTGAATCTCTGCTTTTTATCATCAGTAACTTTAAAGGATTATACATGTATGTACTGAAATCAAATTGATTCAAGTAATGAATATTGACTTGAGAAATTATTAGGATTTTTAATTTGAAAAATGTACATTTTTATAAGAAAATAAAAGTATAATTCCTCAGTGAAAAACAAATACAGAATTTTATTTTCTACTGATTTGTAATTATCAGACCACTGGCTGCAATGGTGACTTTCTTAGTTACCTGTATAACATAACACTTTGTTTAAAGGAAGTTTCTAAAAGAGCTTGCAGCTTTCCAATTTAATCCTTTTATGTGTTTGATTGTAATTATATTCCTTATGTATATTTGACTAAATTTGACTTGTAATAGAAGTTTGGAGAACTGTCAAAGAATAGTTGTAATTAAATCAAGACTGCAGCTTTTTACAAAATGCCTTATTGAGAAATCTTTGACATTAAATTTTATGTTCAATCTGCTTGAATTGTTGTGAAAGTGACTGACATTCATATATATTTTCAGGCATCAAAAGCCATTGAAGATTTTGGCGGCACTGTAGATCAATTATTGATAAAGTATGGCAAGAAAATAATGAGTAAGTTTCTTTACCTTTATACATTTAAAAGTTTAATCAAATAAATAAATTTATCACATAAGCCATGGTGCAGGAGTGTAATAAATACATTTAATAAAACAATATTACACTAGTGTAATAACACTTTTTACATGTGTAATTTACGTTATATAGAAAGATAACATTAAAGCACGCTAATGTTTGTATTACACTATAGGTGCTTCATTGAAAAATGACTCTTTTTCTCTGAAAACCTTTCCTTATTTGGATATGTGATAAATAGAATATTATTTTCACGTAGATTTAATGCTGAATTTATTGAATTAAGTAATAAAGCAATACATGTTCAATATTCTCTAAAAATTAGATTCCTGTGGATTTATCAACTATATAATCATTTTCCAGTAGAAGTGTTGCATTTAAGTGTCAAAGCATTTGGCATTCAAATATTTGTATCTGAAGTCTTTAATTGAGACACATAACTTGTGATTTACTAATTCTTTCTTTTATGTTCATAGTCCTAAGTTTAATTTGAAGAATACATTTAATATAGTGGTATACTGAACATATATCATGGTTAACAAATATATAATCTCACAGTCATTTTGGTTTTGTAATAGATAAATTTATCTTGATAGTAACACAAGTTATGTTTTCATCCTTACTTTATTTCACTAATCTGTGCTTTGTATATATAAGTCAAATATTAACCAGGTCTTTTGATGACACATGCTTTAAAGGTTTTAAAGGATGTCTTCCTTGTATAATATTTAGGATAGACTGACCACTAGTTCACATGGAAATATTGTATGTCCTACACTAGATTTGATCAGATTGCAGGGAGGTGTAAATGGTTGAAAAAAAAATTAGCAAAATAGTACTTCACATTCACTGAAAAATCAGCAAAATAGTAACTGTAAATCCTCTGATATTGATTCATATGTTACAGATGAACAAATGGTATTGAATAGAGTGGCTGATGCAGCTATAGATATTTACGGGATGGTGTCAGTGTTGTCCCGTGCTTCAAGGTCACTCAACAATAAATACTCCAGTTCTGAATCCGAGTCAGCAATGTGCCAAGTTTTCTGTTCACAGGTTGGTTCTGTTTATTTTTCTACATCAAGAAACTAAAACAATATTTATTATAGTAGTATAAATGATACAATATTTGAATTAGTATTATAAATGATAAAGAAAGTGCAACAGTTTCCTAGCATAATTCCAGGTTTTATATTCATCATTATCAAACTCCTAGAATAGTCCTGTGCTGTCCTACTGGCAGGTCTTGTTAACATTTTATTCTCTTATTTGATTATTTTCTTACAGACAGTATTATTTTTTGCTAATATGTTACCCACTTGTTTCACTTGATATATAACTATTATTTTGTATGACGTATATTGCAGGCTTCTGTCAGGGTTCAAGATAATTTAGCATTGGCTGTGTCCGACAAAAACAAGAAAATTTTCGAACAGATGTCTAAGATTTCCGAGGATGTTATTAAGAAAGGTGGCACAGTTCAGGAACATCCACTTGGATTTTAATTAGAGGACAATTGTGAACAATTTTGTTTCATACAAAAAGGACAAACATTTTAGTGCAAAGTTACTGTGATCTAGATTTGACAACATTTTGATATATTTTGAGCAATTCATTTCTCTATAAATACTAGTGATATTTTCAGAAGTTTTTCTCTTGTTTCTTCTCTTCACATTAAATCTTTTTTTTTATGAAATTGTTATGAAATATAGATTATAGTTTATATATAATTTATAAAAAGATTGTTTTATTGGTACAAAATATATGTTATCATTCCTCTTTTGTTTTGGATTGCAAATTTTTAAAAATAGTTTTTGTGCATTTATGCTTAGTGTGACTTACTTGTGAATTACTTAAATACTTCTTACATGAAAAAAAAATAAAAAAATATGTATGCTGTGACCTATTATTACAGTTGTTTGACGCTCAATCCATGTAAACATAAAAACTCAAGTTACGATGTAAACATAACTCTCGACTCAACACCTGTTCAGGTTTAGCCTGGAAGCTGGCAAGTGTTTAGATCAGGGAAATTAAAAGAAAAACCAAAAAAGTTTCAGGTTGATAAAACAAAGAGAAATTAAAAATAACCCTCTTATTATTATTTTTCAATTCTGATAAAGTAGAAAATATTTGATTAGATGCAAAAAACATTTCATTATTTTCATCAACATGTAGGTTGTATGATGCTATTATTTGTGTTACAAGCTTTATGAAATATTTTTAAATAGATTTTGAGAACATTTATTACCTCAAAAAAGTATTTGTTATTTTTGTTTATAATGTTATGTATATATTATTTTCTGAATCATTCAAAGTGTGGTGTGAAGACATTAGATGATAATTTAACATATACTGATTGTATGTATAGTACACTTTCCGTATTGTTAATTTTGAACACTTTATTATTATTTAAAGGATGTTTTTGTTAAAATAGTTCTTCATTTTATGAAATACTTGAAAACTTAAGTTAACTGTTTATGCTAGCTGATATGGAAATTTAAACAAATGGTGATTGCAGTCCATGAACAAAAATTGTCTGAAAAAGTAGAAAAAAAATGTTGATTATTTTGTGTGATTGTTTGTTTCATTTCTTTGTTTATGTTGCACTTTCTTTGGCAATGTATTTGTCTCTCAATTATACCTATTTCATAAATATTTTGCCATTTAAGAAATCATTTTAGACATCATTATTCAACTACACCAAAAACTTAAAGGGAATTATTGGAAGGGTGGCAGTATCAATATCATTTTATCACTTTGAGTGCTTGATACTATATGGTGTTTTTTGCTATAATAACTTGTTGTGCTCAGATGTGTTCAGGGAATATGTTATTTGTTGCCTTAATGCAAGAATAGTATAACTTAGTACAATAGTCTTAACTTGAAAACAGAAGACAGTAAAACAAATACATGTATATCACAATATATGTATCCTTTACATAAAACAAAGACCTGTGAATATGAACACTATTTTGAATGTTTGCTGTAAATATTCATAAAATATGCAACTCATGTAGATTAATCATTATATAGACAAAGGTTTGGTGATTCTATAATGTACTGTGTGTCTTCAAATTGTGATTGTGTATGAAGCACACTATTTTCATTTTCTTTTTACATGAAAACAGTTTATAACCAGTCTTTTTGTAAATGAAAAGATTAAAAAAAAAATAGAAATGAAAATAAAAATTATGAAAGAATTCTCTACTTTTCTCTTTTCTTTAACCTATTTTTTCTTTTGAATAACAGACACACAAAATGGAAACTTCATCCTTTGCATCAGGAATATCATTTCTATAAAAAGCTGTTTTCAGTTAGAGCAGGGACATACTATACATGTAATTATGTATTATGTCTGAGTTTGGATTTCTTCTAGTTGAGTTGTTAAAGGTTCTGATTTTGAATCACCATAATTGCTGTACTTCAAACTTGACTAGGTAATTAACATCAATGTGAGAAAGTTATTTAGCTAGCTTATGAGGAGTTGCTGCTTCAACTCCGATGCTCCCAGTGCCTAAAATAATACATAGGGAACCATCGAGGTCTTCCTATGCCAGTACAGCTGGATGTTCTTCATAATTTTGACTTCAACAGTTGTCAGTGTGGCATTAAATCTGACAAACAACAACAGATTTAATTATTTTCCTCTCAAAGTTGTAGGTTTAAATCCCGTCCTAGACATTTCAATCAGCTGACTTCTTGCATCAGGGTATTACAATCTGAACCATTGATTGATGTAGATCTTCCTGGATTCTCTCTCTCATCTGGTTACATAGCCTGTAAATGTACGTTTGTGACAGAAGGTTTCCCACCTATCAGTAAATAAGAATAATGCAATTAATTATGTGATTGTAAATTATATAATCATATTTTATACTAATCCAGTTGTAAATTGCTGAGATTTTTTTCTGTTCCTGGTCTTTTGAATGCTTAATTGCTCATTTTAAAACAAATTGGCAAAATCAGCAGAATTTTTACAAGCCTGTATGTTCCATGACAACAATTAGGCTATACTTAACACAACATCTTTAATCCCACAAAATAAATTTGTCTACTTTTTTTTCCATTCATTTTTAAATTGAATTATCTGTAACTTAAACTCCTCTTTAAAGCCGGATATACTTTACATTCTCTGTAAATTTCATCATTTTCAAATGAAATGGTTGCATTAAAAACGTGATACAACTCCTACGATATCGTGAGATGAAACAGTTGCCTGCAGCATGTTTCACTGTCTGAATTAATTAAACACATTACAAAATAACCTAGTGGAATGAATTTAATAAAATTTTGTGGAAGATACAAGTTTGCTTCAGGCATACACATAATTACAGATAATAATTATCAAAGCAGTAAGAGAGGCTTAGTCACTTAATTCTTCTTATGATTATTTTTCTAAACAATAGCATCATTACAATAAGAGAAACAGAAATAACATATGATACAAAACACCTTGAAAGCTCTCCATTTAATTCACCCACTCTAAATAGGAGAAGTAACATAAATATATTTCAGGTTTAATCCCGGAGTTCTTACCATATTATATAATGATGCCACAATATGTTTGATATTAAGATAATTTTTTTTATGTTTGATGCAAAATAGCTTATAGTAGTTACAATATCAAATTAATCAAATTAACAGTATTAAAGATATATCTTAATCATGTGACAAGGTGGGCTTAAGGCCAACCTAACTGGCCCCAGATTGCAGCAGCATGGTAGCAGGGTTTAATACAACCTAGTCTGATTTAATATATTTTACAATCCCTGTATAACAAATACATTGATTAAAATATAATATATGAGCCGCGTCACGACAAAACCAACATAATGGGTTTGCAACCAGCATGGATCCAGACCAGCCTGCGCATCTGCGCAGTCTGATCAGGATCCATGCTGTTCGCTTACAGACCCTATAACAAGTAAAGAAACTGATGGTGAACAGCATTGATCCTGATCAGTGCAGGCTGGTCTGGTCTGGATTCATGCTGGTTGCAAACCCATTATGTTGGTTTTGTCGTGATGTGGCTCATATAATAAATCACACGAAAATCGGCATGTCACAGCCAGGACTCTAACCACTGGATCACAGCAACTGATGTGTTTTCTTCGTGCTAATTGACATTATACATTTAAGTTAATTTTTACTTTATTGTGACGTCATATGATTTCAGACAACTATAACAGTTACACTTGAATTTATATTGTGGTCAAGCTTAATCCCATGTTAAAATAAAAAATGAACAAACTGAACATATTTACATTTCAAATATTTCTTAGGTTCTGTTACCACACTACATTTGCTAAATTACTTGACTCTTACTGTGCTCTATCACTGTAAATGGTTATATAACATTTTATAATAAAAGACAGTAAATAATTATTGCATCAATTACCAAATACATGTAATTAGAAATGTAAGCAGCCATTTTGATTACAATGTACTTGTTAAATATACATGCATGTTTAAATAAGGCATTTGTAACTAAACCAAATGTATCAAAAGTACAAACAAGACCTTAACCAACATTCAAGAATTACAAAAATAGTTTAAATACAAAAATGAAGATATAGTAAAATATATCAACTGCACAGTAAGAAAACTTGTGCAAAAGTGCCCCTATATTTTACATGACCACAATAATTCATTTTAAAACAGCTTGAAATTCAATAGTTGAATTACAAGTTTTTAAATCTTAAAGCAGCATGCCTCCAAATTAATGCTTATTTTCATAAAAATTTTGAAAATGTACTTAAAAGTATAATATTGTATAGTAACCAAAAGAAACCAACCTACACATTATCAATGACACAACCCACATTAAAGACGTTTTCCGGAGTTTTCATATAGACATATGGGCAAAATTAAAACTGTTCAATAGAATTTCTTTAAACTTAATGACATGTTATTAGAATATGCATTATAACAGGGAAATTCTCATTTTTGAGTTATCTGCTCTTGAATTAGACTTTTTCGTTAAATTCAAGGGCAGATATTTTACAATGAAGTGAAAAATACCTTCTTTTTTTTCTTCTTATTTTCATGAAGCTTACCTTTGTCTTAGTCAATATGCAAAATTTCAAGAACAAATTTAGAGTGGATAGTTTTTTTCCCACTTCTTCTCTTTACCTGTGCATTCTTTTTAAAAATTGGCCTATTTTTTATGAATTTTAAGTACCTTTTATTTTCATTGAAAAAAAATAACAGAAACGATATAAGGAATTGCATGTAATTATGTATTGTATTCAGCAATAAAAAGAAAAACATTATCCAGAAGTAAAACAATAATTCATTTATGTATGTATAAGTTATATGCTCTTTAAATGACCTCAAATAAGTAGAAAATTCTGATTCAGGGGCAAATAACTAAAAAACGAGAACGGTGACCCCAATTTTATTTTCGCTTAAAATGTGTCTGTTATCTATATGTCTACAAAAAGTGGTCAAAATATGCAAAAACTGCACTTTCTGCCTTAGTAATGCAGTATAAATATAGTTATAACTAATGAAAAATTAGCCATTAGTCACTCATAATTTGTAAATTATTACTTGAATCTTGAATCTTTCTACTTTTCCTAAAATCTTAGTACATTTTTCTCAAGTTTGATTTTATTGAAATAGTTTGGCTCGTCGAGAGGCATGCTGCTTTAAGGAAAAAAAAGACAACTTTGTAAATGTAAACAAGAAAATAAAAAAAAAAATTAATGTAAAAATATGGTTATGTTCACAATACTAAAAGTACCTTTGCAAATAAAATCTTTCAGACTGTATAATGTATGACCCCTTATGAAACATGCTAATTATAATTTCATATGGTGATAGGAATGGTGTATGTCCACTATTCTCTACAAATAGACTAGGATTATTTATTTCCTTTTTGATATTTTGTCCAATATGGAGCACTTTAAATGTAAAGTTTTATAGGGAAATATTTAATTTGTCTTTTAATACCTTGGTGACTGATAAACCACCAAGTTCTTAATTAATATTGTCTAATTAGTATTGTCCACATTTTAGATTCTGTTTGAAATATCACCTTTATCAAATATAATATCAAAGGGAGCTTATACTAAAAAAAAATTAGTACTTTACACCCATTTTATTGGAACAAAATTTATTACACTCTAACCTAATGTGTACTGTACAGCAGCTGGAATCTAAAAATAGATCTGGGGAAATCCTCATATGGATGTCCGTGACGTCAAGAAATGAAAATTATTGATCACGTGACCAATGCGAAATGTCATTCAGAAGCGTGAAAAATAATATTGTTTGTATTTAACAGCATTTTGCGTACGCTATCCATTGTTATATCGGATTTAAACACACTAGTGTTATGAAGAACATTTAATGATTGCTCTACATTAAGTGTGTGTACAGGAATATGCCAGTAAGTTGAGTGTGTAGTGAGAGAATCGGAAATTTTGACAGCAAATTGATTGGAAAGGCGATGTCACGTAAATTGTGTTTAACAGACCCAGTCTCTAGTTTATTTTGACGTATTATTGTGATTGTTATCATACATATTTAAGTGGTATATTAATAGTGTTGCGTGCATCAGGTTTGCATCCTGTTTACTAGTTTTCTGTTGGGGTTTCATTGTGAGAAATACTTCAGTGAATTTGAGCAGGTGGACCCTGGCTAAATTCCGTCACGGGAGTTGAACACTAACAACAGTGTTGACCTCTTTACAGATTATTGCTTGGAATCTATAAATTCTAGGAAATTTTAAAGAAAAAAACGGCAATAAGCCTGTATTGTTTAGACATTTGCAGTATGTTTCAGTAAAGGAATATCAGCAATATAATCACACCTTTTTAACACTTAATATAAATTATTACAATAAATTATATCTGTACAGTGGATGAATGTTCTTTACCAACAGATAATAAGACAGCAACAGGGGAGATTTAGTTTGCATCGTGAAAGTTTTTGAAATCGATGGCCAGTAGTGAAGGACAAAACGGTCCAATGGATGATACAGACTCTCAGAAAAAGCAGGGGACCAGGTAATATAATAATGGTTGGCATTTAATAATCTTTATATAATATTCCTTATGTGTAAAATATGTTTCTATTGACAACAGCGCCAAGCATGACAACATACGATCCTTGTTTCATTTTTTAGTATTAATGGCAAAAGTCCTTGTTTACCACTGGCACAAATGGCATTTATATATTCATCATTTACATGTAACCCAAGTCCCAGTCTCTGGTTAGTTAAAGAGTTGCTTATCTGAACCTACATGTTTATCAACTTGTGTATATAATTTACATCTGAAGGTCTGCTTCCAACTTACATGCAATAGTAGTTCAAGTTAAAAACAGCCATATAGTGATGAAAAGTAAGCAGTTTAATATAAAATGTCCCCTAGAATGTTTGCTCTTGATTCAGGAACACAGTACTCTTTAAACACTTGTGTTAAATTTTACAAAACATATTTTTGTATCTCCTTATATTTTTTTTTTACTTTAATCATACATATGTACTTTTTTCAAAGATCAAGTAGGAGATTTTTCTTCGAAAAGGGAGATTTTAGAATTTGCAATAAACAAAGAAGAAGGTTCTGACATCAAAAATAGGTAGATTTCTATAGGTTGTGAAAATATCCTTAATTTTAAGAAAAATCTTTGAAAATATGGCTGCAGAAATTGTGAGTCTCCCTCTAAAAGAGGGAGAGTTCACATGTATGTTTTATGCAAATATATTCAAAATTTTACCATTGTTATTAATGCCTTGGTTTATGTTATGGGTAATAGCGATACCTGAGCAGTGAACTATTAATAGTTCATTCATAATACATTTAGCAGTGTAGCATGAATTTGTTTATAAAACATATATACAGTTTAGCTCATTTTAATGATAAACTGCATTCTGTGAAATATATATAATTATTATATAAAGATTTTAGTGAAATATAGAAACCAGCATGGTGTAAAGATACTTAAGTTATAACTTCACTGGAATTTTTACACTGAGAAATGTGGCTATTCAGGGCTTTTTTACAATATACAATCATGTAATTGATAGGAGCCTTGCACTTATAAAGGCCCAAGGGTCACAATTTAGGGGAAAAAAACCCTTTTATTTCTCAAATTTTAGTGTCTCTGACCCTCCATAATTTGCAGTGATATCATATTATATTAAATTTACTGAGGGGATAAGTTATAGATAACACAAGTTAGGTGTTAGTACATCAAAGAAGTTTACTATATAGACTGTGTCAATAGAAAATATGTTATAATACTTCTGCTTTACAATTTATTGCCTTTCACCACAAAAACTTATAAATCAACCATTTGAGCATGAATTGACCCCAGTGTTGTATAAGACGAAAATGAAATAGGGTACAACTAATTATAGCCTTTGCTAAATGTATAGTTCAAAAATTATTAATATACAAATGTAGTTCAAGTCTTTTCAATACAAAGATATATGCTTGGAAGCTCAAAGTTGACCCCAGTGTTTAAGCAATACTTAAATTTTAAGCTAAAACAGTGATTAGAATTCACATGAAAATCTGTGTTGACTGTTCTGTAACAACATGTATCATTAAAATTAAATTGTAATCAAAGAAATTGATGAATGGCTGGCTACGGAATCTCTCATGAAAGTCAATATTTCTGAATTCTTGTTTTAATTTTTTTTTAAACAAATTTGAAAGTTCAGAATGATTGTTGAACTTGAAGATGATATTGCGAAGGATGTTATGAAAGTTGTGTCTCTCAAAATTGAATTTTATACAAAGGAAGAAATGCAATAATGATACAGCTATTGCATTAATTTTTGCATTATTGCATTTAAGTTTGTTTTTCTTGTTTTTGTGCAAGGCCTCCAAACTTTTTCATTTACAAGCTAAAAGTGATTGAAATTATATTTTTGCAATTTGTACTTGTAAATGAATTTTTTTTAGCATAAAAGCTCCAATCATTGTGTACATTGTAGTGTGTAGAGTAATGAAATGAAATTCTGTATGAGTGTTCACCTTTAAGAATATGGGAAGGTGTGACCGTGTCACGCAAGGACTTTCTTTGTAGACCATGTTCATAAAACTCTGTCTCTACTTGAATATTAAATTTATCCTGAACTTTTAAAGGATACTTAGTCCTGAAACATGATGTGAACAAATTACATGTTGTATGTCATACAGTCATAATTATGGTATTTTGAAAAGTCTTGACACAGCACCTGGTATTGGCTTTAAATGTATTAAACATTTAATGTGTTTAACATTTGCCACTTAGGGATTCAAGAAAAATTATTGTCATTTAGTAAAATAGTTTTCAATTATTCAAGTATGAAGTGCTCTGTATAATATTTCACTTTATTTTAATCATTGTAACTATAAAATATGTTAGTATAAAGGAAAGGTTTAATAATTTTAATAATGATGTATTTAAAATGAATTGAGACTGAGTTACTGTAAATATACAATGGTGTACAACTGTACATATGATATAGCAGCTTTATAGCTAGAGCCCTGATTGTTACTACACTACATCTACAACTTTTGAATGCCGAGCTATCTCAGTATCTCAGTCAAATAGATCATCAGATTGACACACAGTTTAACTTGTGTCAGAAAATCTCTCATGAACTTATTCCTTGAGAGCTTCAAAACCTATGAAAGCCTCCCCCACCAAGCAGAAAACCTGGATCTTCCCTGATTGTTAACATCATTCTGTGTGTAACAGAAGCAAACATAAATATATATATATGTTTGCCTTTAATTAATATTATTTTATACAATTTTGTACAAACAAATGAATAAATTACATTAATTGTAATGATAACAGATTCATAAATTATAATAATCATCATGCATTGCACCAGTATTATACCCAGTCCATATTACTTTAAAAAGATGTTATATTAAATGTATAATGTCATTACATACCCAGTACATATATTTTATATTGATATATTATGTACATACATACATGTATATTATTCATATTTAACATGACTGTATTACATATATTTATTTATCGATGACCTGTGAAAGTTTTTGTTGCTGAATTATTTCAAATGTTGCTTTTATTGATCAGATTGCACCTGGGTGTCTAAAATGTCGCTAATCAAACCATTACTCCCTGGAGGATGTCAGGAATTGTGATTAAAGTTACCATGGTAACAGACTAACAGTACCTGTCACTTGTGTATTGATTTTTTTGGTATGAAAATCTAATTGTAAAGACTATATATTGTTGCACACCTAGATTCAATCTGATATTTCTATAAATAATTTATCAGTTTATTGATTCTTATTTTGATGCACTAATTTTAAAATTTTATTATTTGTATTTATACAGAATCAAATATACATGTACATATTGTAGGGGGTGGTTGTCTTTGTTAACAAGTATTCTATGGTCAGATATAACAGTGTCCTTTAACGTCATTGAATGGACATACTTTGGAACTCGGCAAATGTTGTTTTTTTCCCCCATTTAATCCTGAGGTACAAACAAATTTTCAGAGCTTCTTTAAACAATTTAGTAAATATAGTGATAGTAAGTGCAACACATTGATAACTATTGTGAGCAGAAGTGCACTGTCAAGTTTTAACAATAAAAATTTGTTTTACTCTGGAATAAGATGGAAATTCCACATTTTCTGACTTCAGGATGACATTTTTTGTTGTAATTTGCAAATTGTTTGTGATATTTTCATGTTTTTTGATGAAAAATTGGTCTTTGCTATACTTGACAAGCCTATACAATATAGGGTGTGGTATTGGACATGATCTTGGTCTTTGATATATTTGACAAGCTATTACAATATAGGGTGTGGTATTGGACATGATCTTGGTCTTTGATATACTTGACAAGCCTTTACAATATAGGGTGTGGTATTGGACATGATCTTGGTCTTTGATATATTTATAAGCTATTACAATGAAGGGTGTGGTATTTGACATGATCTTGGTCTTTGATATATTTGACAAGCTATTACAATCAAGGGTGTGGTATTTGACATGATCTTGGTCTTTGATATATTTAACAAGCTAAATATTACAATATAGGGTGTGGTATTGGACATGATCTTGGTCTTTGATATATTTAACAAGCTAAATATTACAATATAGGGTGTGGTATTGGACATGATCTTGGTCTTTGATATATTTGACGAGCTATTACAATATAGGGTGTGGTATTGGACATGATCTTGGTCTTTGATATATTTGACAAGCTATTACAATGAAGGGTGTGGTATTGGACATGATCTTGGTCTTTGATATATTTGACAAGCTATTACAATATAGGGTGTGGTATTGGACATGATCTTGGTCTTTGATATATTTGACAAGCTATTACAATATAGGGTGTGGTATTGGACATGATCTTGGTCTTTGATATATTTGACAAGCCTATACAATATAGGGTGTGGTATTGGACATGATCTTGGTCTTTGATATACTTGACAAGCCTTTACAATATAGGGTGTGGTATTGGACATGATCTTGGTCTTTGATATATTTATAAGCTATTACAATGAAGGGTGTGGTATTTGACATAATCTTGGTCTTTGATATTTGACAAGCTATTACAATGAAGGGTGTGGTATTGGACATGATCTTGGTCTTTGATATATTTAACAAGCTAAATATTACAATATAGGGTGTGGTATTGGACATGATCTTGGTCTTTGATATATTTAACAAGCTAAATATTACAATATAGGGTGTGGTATTGGACATGATCTTGGTCTTTGATATATTTGACAAGCTATTACAATGAAGGGTGTGGTATTGGACATGATCTTGGTCTTTGATATATTTGACAAGCTATTACAATATAGGGTGTGGTATTGGACAATCACATGATCTTGGTCTTTGATATATTTGACAAGCTATTACAATACAGGGTGTGGTATTGGACATGATCTTGGTCCTTGATATATTTGACTAGGATATGGTGTTTGTAATATTTTGGTTATCTATTGCCTTTGATATATTTGATAAAGGTGTGGTGAATATGATGTTTTGTTTTTGGATACCATCATGGTGTTTGATATATTTGAGTAAGGCGTGGTGATTTAGATATTATACTTAGAATTTTAGTGCTCAAGGTTGTGTTCCTTAACCACTGATTCTTTGTCTTTTAAATTCCATAAAAATTCTTTTGTTAAATAAAGATAGATAATCTGATATTGAAACATCATATTTATCCGCTTGAAATTAAAGCTTCCCAGCTGGATTCAAACTTGAACTAAAGTTATCAGTAAGCTGATTCATTCAGTTATTAATGTTATGAAAATTAACCTCAATTCATGCAACAGTTAATGATATTTTTGCCCTGAATAGTTTCATATACATGTATATTCAATTACAATAATTAATCACCCTATCATTTAATAATTATAAAATCACTAATTGCATCACTCAATTTAGAGCTTGCTAACGAGGAAATTGCAAAAGGAAATTTTATATATATATATATGTTCTTATTTATTCTGCATGTAGTAAAAGTTGGTAAGTAGTTTAAAATTGGAAATATTTGATTTGCATGACTGGACCAGCCTTGTTACTGATACTAGATCTGTCAGTATTGCATTAACTTCATTAACTGTCATAATAAATACAAAATTATAAAACATAGTTAATAAAAATCTATGTTGACTAGAATATATTTATGAAAATCAATTAGGTAAAATATATAGAACATGACATTGTATTACTAAGCAATTGTATTACTAAGCAATGAAATTACAAACAATTATGTTTTGAATTATTGTGCATGTGTAAATGTGCAAGTGCCAAAATAACAAAATCCATTACATACATTAAATATGACCTGTAATATCTAAAGGCAAATATTTGACATCATCCATCTGCTGGGATTTTATTCTCAGCTTGGTATATTTTAGTTTTGAACTGCCCTATAATCTTAAGATTTAGGAGGAAAAGACTCGCTTCATTTGAGTTTCTGACAGTGATGATTCTATTAGACTACACAAATATTTTCACTTTTTAGACACAGGTTTCTACATTGACTTTTCATTATAATTATGTTCTACAGTGCATGCAAAGATGATAAACATTTTTGTATGTACAGATTTTGTCTCTCTACAAATATTTTATGATGGTCCAGATTATTGTAATACTTAACAATGATCTACATGTCATAATTCAACTTCCTGACTGTAACAGAGTCATCTTTATGTAGCATTTTGTATCTCTAAGTGTTAATCTAACTTACTTCCTCTTCTCAACACTAAAACATGTTCAAGACTTAACAGATTAGCTTAGTCATACAACGCTACATTTGTATTTATATACTTGACATGTTTTGACTTGGCCTGCTTTTGAGGCAGTTATTATATTGATGGGTTTTGATATTTAAAAAAAACTCTGAACATTAGTAACCCAAAGCTTCTGTAAGTAAGGCAAGTAAAGAACATGTAACTTGTTAGTTACCAAAAGTCCTAAAAGTAAAGTAACCAACATAAACAGATGTCCGACAATCAGATTCACTTCACTCCTTCAATTTTTTATGGTTCATTTTAGAATTCCTAACTTTTGTTGCTCAGGTATACAAATTGTGTTACATATATGATGTCTTTACTTTTCATTCGATCAACATGACTCGCAGCCTTTTACATCGTACTTCAGAGCTTATTATGTGGCCATTTAGCTCAACTATTTACATAATGTCTTCGGGTATCAAACCCGCAACTTACGTAAGTATAAAATAAGCTGATACTGGAAAAAATGTGACACAGTAACAGTTGTAATGAAAGTTTAGTGGTATACTGATATAATATACCAAGATTAGATATGTCCGATACTGAATAAAAGAGAACATAACAAATGGTTCTAGAAGCTTTTAAAATAATTAAACAGAATCAATACATTAGTATAGTTCACTGTATTGAGCTTACTTGTGGTAAATTTATGTTATGTGTAGCTTGGGTTTTCAAGGTCATTGTTGAACTCAATGGTCAGTATGGGGAATTGGGGAGGAAAATCTACTGAGTTTCTTTTTCTAAATTATAAAATATTGTAAAGTATTTCTCCCCCTATTTTAAGAAAGAAATTCCACACCACCAATAAGAAATGCTCATGACATATTGTTAATTTAGCACATCCCACATGTAAGGGGTTATTGTGTGATATAATAAGATAGTATCATATTGTCTAGTATATTTTCTCTATGGGTAATCAATAGGTTTTTCTCACAAAATATATAATTACATGTAACACTATGACATTGCTGTGTTAATACACAAAGATCCATGATGAGACAGGGTGTGTAAGTCACTGACATTCTGTGGTGCCATTTTCAGGTACCTGTGTTATATTGTTGATTATAATTCTAAATTTGGGGTGTTTATACATTGTATGTACATCGTATTTATATACTTTTCATTTAGCATAATATTTTTAGTATTTATAACATTTCCTGTTTTTGGTTTTTGGAAATCTGGAAAAGGAGATTTGATAAGTATGCTAAAACAACAACAACACATACCCGTATGCAATACAACTTGTCTAGATGTATTTTTGTTATCCGTATAGAGTTATCTCAGTGTGAGTGATTCCATCCATTTAGAGCCAGGCCAGTGTGAATGGTATAAACTTGCCTAAATATGCCACCTGTACTAGAGTCAGCCTCAGGGGTGATGCCAAACATAATTATAGAGCCAGGCCAGTGTGAATGGTAGAAATATGACACCGGTATAGAGAAGGCCTAGTGTGAATGGTAGAAATATGCCACCGGTATAGAGAAGGCCTGGTGTGAATGGTAGAAATATGCCACCGGTATAGAGAAGGCCCGGTTTGAATGCTAGAAATATGCCACCGGTACAGAGAAGGCCCGGTGTGAATGGTAGAAATATGCCACCGGTATAGAGTAGGCCCGGTTTGAATGCTAGAAATATGCCACCAGTATAGAGAAGGCCCGGTGTGAATGGTAGAAATATGCCACCGGTATAGAGAAGGCCTGGTGTGAATGGTAGAAATATGCCACCGGTATAGAGAAGGCCTGGTGTGAATGGTAGAATTATGCCACCGGTATAGAGAAGGCCTGGTGTGAATGGTAGAAATATGCCACGGTATAGAGTAGGCCTGGTGTGAATGGTAGAAATATGCCACCAGGTATAGAGAAGGCCTGGTGTGAATGGTAGAAATATGCCACCGGTATAGAGAAGGCCTGGTGTGAATGGTAGAAATATGCCACCGGTATAGAGAAGGCCTGGTGTGAATGGTAGAAATATGCCACCGGTATAGAGAAGGCCCTGGTGTGAATGGTAGAAATATGCCACCGGTATAGAGAAGGCCCTGGTGTGAATGGTAGAAATATGCCACCGGTATAGAGAAGGCCTGGTGTGAATGGTAGAAATATGCCACCGGTATAGAGAAGGCCTGGTGTGAATGGTAGAAATATGCCACCGGTATAGAGAAGGCCTGGTGTGAATGGTAGAAATATGCCACCGGTATAGAGAAGGCCTGGTGTGAATGGTAGAAATATGCCACCGGTATAGAGTAGGCCTGGTGTGAATGGTAGAAATATGCCACCGGTATAGAGAAGGCCTGGTGTGAATGGTAGAAATATGCCACCGGTATAGAGAAGGCCTGGTGTGAATGGTAGAAATATGCCACCGGTATAGAGAAGGCCTGTTGTGAATGCTAGAAATATGCCACCGGTATAGAGAGTAGGCCCGGTGTGAATGGTAGAAATATGCCATCGGTATAGAGAAGGCCTGGTGTGAATGGTAGAAATATGCCACCGGTATAGAGAAGGCCCTGGTGTGAATGGTAGAAATATGCCACCGGTATAGAGAAGGCCGGTGTGAATGGTAGAAATATGCCACCGGTATAGAGAAGGCCTGGTGTGAATGTAGAAAATATGCCACCAGTATAGAGTAGGCCCGGTGTGAATGGTAGAAATATGCCACCTGGGTACAGGTAGGCCCGGTGGTGTGAATGGTAGAAATATGCCACCGGTATAGAGTAGGCCCGGTGTGAATGGTAGAAATATGCCACCGGTATAGAGAAGGCCTGGTGTGAATGGTAGAAATATGCCACCGGTACAGAGTAGGCCAGTGTGAATGGTAGAAATATGCCACTGGTATAGAGTAGAAGGCCGGTGTGAATAGTAGAAATATGCCACCAGGTATAGAGAAGGCCCGGTGTGAATGGTAGAAATATGCCACCGGTACAGGGTAGGCCCGGTGTGAATGGTAGAAATATGCCACCGGTATAGAGTAGGCCTGTTGTGAATGCTAGAAATATGCCACCAGTATAGAGAAGGCCTGGTGTGAATGGTAGAAATATGCCACCGGTATAGAGTAGGCCCGGTGTGAATAGTAGAAATATGCCACCGGTATAGAGAAGGCCCGGTGTGAATGGTAGAAATATGCCACCGGTATAGATAAGGCCCGGTTTGAATGCTAGAAATATGCCACCGGTATAGAGAAGGCCCAGTGTGAATGGTTAATGGTAGAAATATGCCACCGGTACAGAGTAGGCCCGGTGTGAATGGTAGAAATATGCCACCGGTACAGAGTAGGCCTGGTGTGAATGGTAGAAATATGCCACCGGTATAGAGAAGGCCCGGTGTGAATGGTAGAAATATGCCACCGGTATAGAGTAGGCCCAGGTGTGAATGGTAGAAAATATGCCACCGGTACAGAGAAGGCCCAGGTGTGTGAATGGTAGAAATATGCCACCAGTATAGAGAAGGCCCGGTGTGAATGCTAGAAATATGCCACCAGTATAGAGAAGGCCCGGTGTGAATGGTAGAAATATGCCACCGGTGCAGAGTAGGGCCCGGTGTTAATGGTAGAAATATGCCACCGGTATAGAGAAGGCCCGGTGTGAATGGTAGAAATATGCCACCGGTGCAGAGTAGGCCTGGTATGAATGGTAGAAATATGCCACTGGTACAGAGTAGGCCCGGTGTGAATAGTAGAAATATGCCACCAGTATAGAGAAGGCCCGGTATGAATGGTAGAAATATGCCACTGGTACAGAGTAGGCCCGGTGTGAATAGTAGAAATATGCCACCAGTATAGAGAAGGCCTGGTGTGAATGGTAGAAATATGCCACCGGTACAGAGTAGGCCCCATGTGAATGCTAGAAATATGCCACTGGTACAGAGTAGGCCCAGTGTGAATGCTAGAAATATGCCACTGGTACAGAGTAGGCCAGGTGTGAATGGTAGAAATATGCCATCTGTATAGAGCCTCGCTTGACAGGTATTAAACATCAGTGCAGTCTGATAGGAATTGAGACTTGTAAATGACCACGGCTTAAGCTTCATTTTGATAAAAACTCCCTGACAACATAGGAACATGTATGTATACTGGTGTAGGCCGGTTAATCTTATTTTGAGTCACACAGTAGTACCATTTTATTCACACATTATCTATTACTTAAACAAGACCTAGCTAGAACTACAACATTAAGCCATGATGGTAGGAATTGTATTGATTAGAAATTTTCAGAGCTTGATACAGAAATTTCCCTCAGTTTGTCTCTCTCTGGGCACAGTCTAATTTGATAGAAGAAATTTGTAACATCAGCTGAATCTAATGATGTTTTCCTTTCTTTAAGTTTCACTACAATTAAGCTGCAGAACAATTTGTGTGAGATTGTTTTAGAGTGCTGCTCTTAAATGTATGGGGGGAAAAAGTTACAGAACGCAGCAGATTTTTGAAATGACAAAACAAAACTTTATTGTGAGGCAGTGACAGGCCAGTCAGATTCCAAATCACATTTTATTTCTTGAAACATCAAACTTTGTTTTCAAGTACTCCTAATAAACATTTTAACCCTCTTTTTCTTTATATGTTTACAGTTTTGTTACACTTCTGTTTCATTATTTGCATTGTTGATCTTTTTTTGGTTGGTTTAATCCACTTATAAAGGTACATTTTTTCTCTGTCAAAGTGTCCTGAATTTCTTAGTTTCTAGTGTATTTCAAATTTACAATAAAAAGATTTTTTCTTTGCAGAAAATAAATTGACATTTTAGTAGATTTTTACTGTTTTAAAATGCTTTGAAAGGTTAACACATACAGCTCTGTAATACCATGAATAATTTGTTATTATATCAACTTTTATATCTATCTAAATGATTACAATAATGAGGAGTGTGTCTGGGAAATATTGTTTCTGGAAAAGGAAGTGTTTTAGACCTAGATAGAAGTGTCAGTCAGTCGTATGATTGAATTGCCCTGTAGATACTCTTTATATTGATTGCTAGTGAACTGTACAACATTCTATTCTCATGGGAGACAGTTTAGACTGATTTAATAAAATCTATCAGAAGTCAGGACTGCAGTTAAAGTGTTGAGAATTATCATTGGTCAGATTTAAAACATATTTTCATATTGGCCAATCAGAAATTGCTTGGAATGTGTAACCTTGATTCCAAGAATGTACTGTTTATTGTACCTTACAATTAAATCTTTTGCTCCGAGAGGAGTAGTTTCCTTATTTGTCCTGATAAAAGAAAAAAGATCTATGGCTTCGTTAAGCAGTTAGTAGTGATTTACTATCAAGAAATTGTTAAAAGGTCGTGAAGAATATATATAATCTGTATGCGAGCAATGATACTTGATGGAAATAGATTAAGGTTTTAGTGGTGAAGTGCCTGTTTTTCATGCTAGTGGTTGATGATAATTAGATTTAAAGGTGACTTGGCCATAATTATGAAATTACCATAAAAAGAAATGTCTGCCTTGTTTGCCTGAAGTGTATGAATTGTTCCAGACAGTTATACCATATGAAATTATAATGGTTACCATAGCTTCATAATGTTGATGCTCAGCATTGACAAAATGGCTGTAGAAATGGAGGTTAAATGAGGCTGGTTATTAGATTGAGGTATGTCCGCGGGCGGACTGGCGGGCGGGCGGGCGTAAACAATTTCTTCTGTGCGCAACTTCTTCTACATTTCTCAACGGATTTTGACCAAACTTTCACAGAAGCTTTGTCATCAAGTGCCCTGGTGCATATTGTCGGGGTTTTGCGATTGGATAATATTTGACCTAATTATGGCCCTTTGTTTTTTTTCCTTATATAGAATATATAGTGAACAATTTCTTCTGTGCCCAACTCCTACATTTCTCAACAGATTTTGACCAAACTTTCACAGAAGCTTTGTCACCAAGTGCCCTTGGGCATATTGTCGGGGTTTTGCGATTGGATAATATTTGACCTAATTATGGCCCTTTGTTTTTTTTCCTTATAAAGAATATATAGTGATCAATTTCTTCTGTGCAAAACTCCTCCTTCATTTCTCCACGGATTTTGACCAAACTTTCACAGAACCTTTGTCACCAAGTGCCCTGGGGCATATTGTCAGGGTTTTGTGATTGGATAATATTTGACCTAATTATGGCCCTTTGTTTTTTTTCCTTATACAGAATATATAGTGAACACTACTCGGTGGCAATTCCTCCTACATTATTCATGTTTTACATTGCACATAGTTACATTGTTTGTTGCTTGTATTTGTATTTCAAATACAACATATTTATCTACAATGGTGATAATTGAAAACCTGGTTTCATGGCATTGCCATGTTTCTTGTTAATTTGTTTGATTGATTTGTGCTACTCTTAAATTTTTACTGTTAATTGTAATGATCTTTTAATTTTTAGCTCACCTGAGCACAACATGCTCTAGATGAATTATATAAGAGATCACTGTGTTTGGTATATACATCATAGAAATAAAACTGTATTTACATCTCCTCCTTAAAGTCTTGGCTGATAATAATGACACTTAATAGGATTTAGCTAATAATAAAATCTTTTAAACTATATCTTAAGGGCCAGACAATCGACCCTCTTATTTATTTATTAGAATTAACATTAATCATAACATGAGTCTCTTAAATTATTGCAAAGTTTATAATTTTCTGATGAAATCTTTTCCTACTCATTTGAAATTCTTGATTTATGTATGTTATTTTTATTTAATTAAATAACTATGAAAAGTTCAAAAATTGATCAAGAATATCAATAAATCTCAGAATTTTACAAAATTACTTAATTAAATTACAAAATGACAATGTATAAGACAGATAGGATTGATTTTGTACAGTATTAATAGAGTTGCTCTTGATTATTTAACAGGTGCTTGTTGTTGGCACGGTAACATACCTATTTGAGTTAACAGATATCTTATCTACCTGTTTCTATCATAATTCTCTCAACATTCTGTGATTCATTCAGTTACTGTCTAAGAAATTACATGGTGCTTTGCTCCAATTAAGACTTGTTCTTTAATTCTCTTTTATTTCCCCCTTTTTTTACATAATGTCAGAATTGCATGAGCAGGTAATTAGGATATTTTCTAAATTAAGACTTTGATTTTTTCTTTCTTCAGGAATAATTTTCATGATTTATTAGATCATTAATGCCTCTTGCAAAGTAATTAATATAAAAGCATCTTTCTCATTTAGCTGCTCCAAAGCAATAGTTTCCTGTTGAAATATCCAGAAAACCAGTCTGCAAATTAGGCTCAGCCATTTTTCAATTGTGAATCAGGTGATCCCAGGACGTACCAGGTCACCTTCATTGTGATACATCATGAAATCCTTTCTAAAGTCTTCAGCACTGTACCTCTGCTCTTGCATATACAGAAGTTTTCAGTTCCTTGTGAAAGTGAAGGCACCTAGTACTAATACTATACTGGTAAACTGCTTGACAGCCTGCCCAGGAATGATGTGGTGGCTGAACTGTGTGTGCTCGGGTAAATTCAATGTGGCTTACTGCTATGATATGGAGTGAAAACTACCAACACCACCACCACAACTCTTACCCACAGCAGACAGACTGAAATAGTTAAATCATCATATATTGTGCCAGTTAGACTTTAAACCATACAAAACCTGCATTTGTTTGAAGCCAAGTTTATCAGTCAGAATAGTTCTTGACAATTGGAGGATGTTACATTACAATAACAGAATTACTGTTTCTGATACACAAGGAAAGTAAATAATAATGAACTATACTTATTATTTAGAATACTGTCTATGACTGGAAGGAAATGATTTACTATTGTTAAATGAGTTTAATGTAAGATAAGTGACTTTGATCTTTTTTGCATATATATAAGAAAGCCACCAATTAATACCACTGGCCCAGTTTAAGGCTTCAGATTTTTTTAGAAGAGTTTGTTTTAAGCTTAGGTTTTTATTTGTATTCATTAGTGATTTACTGCAAAACTAACAAATCTGTTTGTATAATGGATACACCTTGATGAGTTCTGTCTGTCACTCTGATTGATAGGTCAAAGGTCACTAGAATTTGTAAAATTAAAACATAAAACTTAGTAGCCATCAAATTATAGTGCTATACAGTATGAACAATTCATGTGGACTTTAATCAAGTTTCCTGATAATTGTTTTCTTTTATAGTTTTATGTCTGTTCAAGACATAATTGTAGAGAGGACTTGAACATTTTGCCAGTCTTGTAATTTTGTTACAAGTAAAGTTATGTTTTTTGCACATTGTATTCTCTATTTATATTTAAACATTCTGTGAGTCAAAACACAAGTGACTGAAGTTAGCAAAATTGTCTGTATTGTATCTAAAAAAAATTCAAGTTCATGTTGAACTTGAAGAACTTGAATTTCCTAGATTGCTGTAACATTAATTTTTCAAAACTTATTATTTGCAAGTTACTTACACGAAATGAAGGGGAAAGTTGAGGAGGAGGTTCATATTTACATTGCATCAATGCCTTATTATCAGATATTTCTGAGACAGAAAGTATTATAGACAGAAACATACCTTTTTCATTCATTCAAAGGTCTGTAATAACAATCCATAAAACCATTTTGGGTCAAAAGGTCAAATGTCGAGGTCCCTATGACCTTTGTTATCTTTTACCATTAGTTTCAAATAAGACTTTGAAACTTGATATATGCATAAATCTTGATGAAATCATGCCCATATTTAGGTCAAAAGGTCAAAGGTCAATGTGTCCTTGAAATTGCTTCTTAACTTAGAAAATGTGTAGTTTTAGCCAAATCAACTTCTGTCAATCCAATTCAAGTTTTTATCTGGCAGTTTGATCACTTGCTCCTGTCGGTGGTGACCCTGTGCTAACTCAGGTAAGACCAAATCATTGAACCAACCTATATAATATAAAGTCAAGGTCATAATACTCTAATTATAAAATAGTTGTGTTCTTAAAGGCTCATTACATTGTTTCATATTTCACAGATACATGTATATATTATTCATTTAGTCTCAATTATTTTTCTTTAGATCTTGCCATAGAATTGAGCAAAACTTTACATTTTAAAGCCTTTATTTGATACTGATGTTTTTGTAAGGTGATATTTTATGGAACACATTATTCCCCTCCTCATTTCCCAATAGTATTTCTAATAATTGAGTTATAGCTGATGGGATTTACCTTATTGTGCTACATTTTGCTCAAATACATTGACAAAATTTGATTACTTCTAAATAACCATGAAGGTACATTTGGACAGGACAATTTTCTGTTTTATGTCTCTTGCCACTTGGTTATGGAAAAGTAAGTGTGTATTATAAAAGACCCTTGCTGTCATTTATATCCTCAACTCCTGATGTTTGTTAAACATAGTGTTTCTATCACATTTTTTGGAATTGAGAAAAAATGTATATTGTTGTCATCTTGTGTAAACGGTTATAAAGGGAAGGCACATGTTACAATATAAATCTTCAAAACATGTCTGAAACTATATAGCGTTAGTTGAGGTTTGATTTTTAAATATTTTAATAATTCATTACTGTCTGCTGAACAAGATGGCTGCCTTGTTACTTAATATAGAAATAAGACTTGAATGATATCTTCCCCTAAAGGCTCTGCTGATTTTGATGAACCTTAAGTAATTATGAAGTCTTGTCCCTGTAAACCATATCTTCAGGGCTACCATGACCCTCTTGTTTTCCATTTGAATTTAATGACATATGGCAATCATTGGACTGTCTTTAACTTTAGACTGACTATACTAATTTGTATTTGAAACCCTATTTTACTGGCTCAATGAACAGTGAACCCAGCTATCAATTTGTGCAATTGAACTAACTAATGAACTGTTCTACACATGTCATTATGGCAAGTCTTTTATTGTTATAAGAAAGCTGGAGATTTTCAGTTGGTATTTGGCACCATTGTGCTTGAAATGGAATTTTTAATAAACAATTCCCTTGACTTTAAAGCAACACAATAAAAGCATACATTTTGAAGGGCAACTTTTGGATTTTCTCGAATTATGTAGATACATGTATATATATGCAGGATAGTTTTGATTAAATGTTTTTGCTGTTTAACTGGATGTTGCCTCCAAAGCAGCAATCCACTATTATTTGAACTAAGTGTCTTTTACTGAATTAGATTTTATACTCTGGAGAGAGAAGCCATTACTTTACTTTATATCATTGAAATAAGATTTTTCCAAATAATATTCTACGAAATCCCAAAACAATTTGATGAAAATATTAAAAACAAATTTGATTTTCCTAGATGATTCTAGGAATTAACAATGACTTTTATAGATCATTGTTACCATAACAGATTCATGCATAATAGAAGTGAGATTAATTTTGATTGGCAGATACTCATTGATTATTAATGACTGTGACTAAGAAGACTTTTGATTGGTTAATTTCCACAGTTTATTTTGATGATAATTTAATTTTTGACATTAAAATTTGTTTTGTCTTGTTAAATAAAAGAAGCTACATGTAGTTGAAATCAAGTGGTATTTCAGCAGTCATTAATGTCTCCTCAAACTTATATGTATGGGGAAGGGGGGGGGGGTGATTGTGAAAGTGATTGCAGCGTCACTAAAGAATAAAAAACTTTGATAATGCTACCACTACAGAACAATGTCAGTTGAGGAGATCTGTACAGTCTGATAGGGTGGTGACTGGGAAAGTTAAGCTAAATGTTTATATTGAAATCTTATACATGAGAGAATAAGGGACAGTTCCAAAATAATCCATTATACTAATACTAATATAATAATTAATGAAGTTGGTTTATACATTAAAGAGCATCTCAGTTTAAGGTTGATACACTTAGTTTGGATGGTTTTCACCATGTTAACATCCTGTTACAATATGTAGTTGTTGATAGTATTTCCTCACGATTTGATAATTTATCAACTGAATAGTGTAACATAACTATGATTAAATGAGTTTTACATAAATGAATGAAGTATGTTTTATTGTTTGTTTTTAGTGTTGTATCAGGAATATCAGCTCAGATCGTGTTGGTACATCACGTTGGGGAGTTTTTTTTTTTTTTTGAGGTTGAAATCACTGATTAATATAGTTTGTTTGCCACTTGTTCAATGTAGCACTTAATCTCCTAAATGTTATGTAACAGTCCTGTATCAACCATACATTTGATAATTTCTGAATTTTTAAAAAAATAATTTATTGCATGCTTACCTGTATCGGTCACTCCGGTCAGACGGTTGAGATAAGCCACATGATAAACAACAGATATTTTGTCAAGTAAATAACATAAAGGTGGTGAATTTTTAAATGATAAAAAAAGACCTTAATACAATTGTAATACATGTACTATACTGCTTGAAAAGTAGGACTTTAGTTCACATCAGCCCTCGAGGCTATAAAACTTTATAGTTTTGTCTTGAATCTCATGATTTTTAGCTCGACTATTCGAAGAATATGAGAGCTATTGTAGTCGCCCCGGCGTCGGCGTCGGCGTCAGCGTCCGCGTCGGCGTCTGCGTTGGTTAAAGTTTTTTGTAAATTCAAATATTTCAATTATTGCTTGAGATATTCAATTGAAACTTACAATACTTATTTATAGTAACAATGTACATTAGATTGACAAGTTGGATAACTCTACCTACAATATTGACAGAATTATGCCCCTTTTTAACTTAGAAATTTTGGTTAAAGTTTTTTGTAAAGTCAAATATCTCAATTATTGCTTGAGATATTCAATTGAAACTTGCAATACTTATTTATAGTAACAATGTACATCAGATTGACAAGTTGGATAACTCTACCTACAATATTGACAGAATTATGCCCCTTTTTAACTTAGAAATTTTGGTTAAAGTTTTTTGTAAAGTCAAATATCTCAATTATTGCTTGAGATATTCAATTGAAACTTGCAATACTTATTTATAGTAACAATGTACATCAGTTTGACAAGTTGGATAACTCTACCTACAATATTTTCAGAATTATGCCCCTTTTTAACTTAGAAATTTTGGTTTATGTTTTTTTGTAAATTCAAATATCTTAATTATTGCTTGAGATATTCAATTGAAACTTACAATACTTATTTATAGTAACAATGTACATCAGATTGACAAGTTGGATAACTCTACCTACAATAATGACAGAATTATGCCCCTTTTTAACTTAGAAATTTTGGTTAAAGTTTTTTGTAAAGTCAAATATCTCAATTATTGCCTGAGATTTTCAATTTAACCTTACAATACTTATTTATAGTAACAATGTATATCAGTTTGCAAAATAGCATAACTCTGCCTGCAATATTTGTAGAATTATTTGTTTTGAAACTTAAAAATTTTGGTTAAAGGTTAAAGGTCTTCAAAGATATTTACTTGAAACTTTACACATGTACTTAGGGTCATAATTGGAGAGTCATAATTGTTGTATGTCACTGACCAAGTTCCATAACTCTACTCGCATTAAGGCTGATTCATCTCCCCTTTTCTACTTAGTCTCTTGGTTAATGTTTACATGCAAGTTTTACATATCTCAATAACTATTAAAGATATTTATTTAAAACTTCACATATGCATTTAGGGTCATAATTGTAGGTCACTGACAAAGATCCATAATTCTATCTTGCATTTAGGCTGATTTTTCTCCCCTTTTTCAACTTATGGTAAAGTTTTGCTTGTAAGTTTTTCCCTCAATAACTACTGAAGGGTTTGTGCCTTTTTTGGGACAATTTTATGCATTCATGATAATAAAGCAGTGATTTACTTGATAAAACATCTTAATAACAAGCCTTTGTACCTTTTCTGTCAAATTTATGTATTCATAGGTAATTAGTATTATTATACTCAATAAAACACCCTTGTGACATTACCTTCCGAATAGTCAAGCCAATACTGTATAATTAGACTCTCTCTAAGGCCTATAACATGAATTTATAAAAAAAAATTAGCCCTTTTGTGAACTTAAAAAAATTTAACATTATCAAGGCTCTTTTACTATCAAGCACTTAGGATAGTTGAGCGTGCTGTCCTACTGACAGCTCTTGTTATTGGTTAATAATTGCCTCCTGTACTTGTTTCTGATCAGTTGGAGCTTAGATGAATTTCGTACACTGTGTGTCCCAGTTCTTTATCAACTCTTTGCTAGGCTAGCATTGCCACCAGGTAACAGCAGACAGCCAGAAAACCCATCAGAACATTCGTGCAGTTCTGTTTTATATACGTGTATGTTTATTCTGTTATACCAATTTGTTAAGTGACTAATTGTCTTGACTGGAACTCAAAATGAGAATCTACACAGCCTTTCTGCTTCAAATAAGTTCAAAATTAATGTATCATACAGTTCAACCAGAGAACAGCCAGGTATCAATGTCCTAACATTTTTTCATGATACTGTACATAATCACAATTCAATGATGAAAAAGTTAAATATTGATGCCGGCCAGGATCAATTGTATTGGCCATCTCTACAAGTAATCTAACTAATCTTACATAGTAGTTGGCAGCTATGGATTAATGTTATTTAAGTCTATGATTATATCTGCATTTCACAGTTTTTACTTGAAGAAAAAAGTAAAGTATTATAAGTTTAAATGGTTCAGTCTATCTTTTAACATATATATGCCTTGTTTTCTTGTACTGTATCTATCATGAGTTGACATATCATTACAAGATATCCTTTAGGCAAATTAATCCATTTTTACAAATTGTGAAGATTTTAGGGTTAAAGGTCAAATAAGCTTTCCATGAGACCTGAAGCTGAGAAGCAGTTTTGTCAATATATTGCTTTAATTCCCCAAAACATTTTAGATACATTGTAAGAAATAGTGACAAAGCCAAATCCATTTGAGCTGATGATAGAGAAAATATTTTGAAAAGCAATCATTGAATCAGTTCAGAGTTCGCATTTAGGGTTTAGTTTGACAGTCACTTACAGGTTATTATTAAAAAGAGCTGCTCTTATGCTTTTTATTCTAAAGTCTTGAATTATGTAATTAAGCAAACAGGTAAAGATGCTAACAATGGACATCAGAAATTGACTTAAAGACTTAAAAGTGGCGAGAAATCTAATAGAATGCCATGGAAAAGCTCTGAGCGTTATAGGGAACTTTTGTAAATTGAACTGTCTGGCAAAAATTCCTCAATTTATTTGATCTTATCAATATATCTTCTGTCAGTATGCATTATTGATAAAGTATAAAATGTGTCTGTTCCTGGGAGGAAAAGGAAGGGAACAGTGTATTTTATAGACTTTGAAAGGTTTTATCGTCCTAACTTGGCCAGATGTACTTATACATACTTCACAATATTTTAGCCAAAAAAGGACGTGATATTGAAAGTTGATCGTAACTGTGTCTCAATGAACTTGAAGAAATTGAATTAGATTAATATGTTAAAGTGTTGTGTCGCCTTAGAAAAGTCGACTTATAGGAGTTACTCTTGTCATCGGTGTTGGTGGCAGCGTCCCTTATTAGGCTTGTCCGGAGCATAACTTAGTCACTATAGGTTAGTAACACTCCGAACATGGTATGCATGCTTCTTTCAATGACTCGAAGTGCAGTGCACAAGAATTGTTACTCTGCACTTCTTAATTTTTGAGTTATTGCCCTTTGTTAATTTTCATACTTTATTATTGTCCAGGCCATTTCTCCTTAAATATAAAAGCTATATACTTGGAACTTCATAGGATGATAGATCTCATTGAGAAGAAGTGCATTGCACAGGAATTTTTACTCTGTACTTCATGATTTTTGAGTTATTGCCCTTTGTTAATTTTCATACATTATTTTTGTCCAGGCCAAGTCTCCTACACTTTAAAAGCCATTGACTTGAAACTTTGTAGGATGATAGATCTCATTGAGAAGAACTGCAGTACACAAGAACTTATACTCTGCACTTCATGATTTCTGAGTTATTGCCTTTTGTTAATTTTCATACTTAATAGGCTTGCCCAGAGCATAACTTGGTCACTAAAAGTTTGATTGACTCCAAATTCTAAAGGTATTCTGATGTAGAAGAAAATGGAAAGGGAAGTCATACTTTCTAAGAAAATACTGCAAACATTAAATATTTAATGATCTCTTTGAATTAAGAAGCTTCCTGTTTTAGAGGATTGTTTCACATTTCACACAGAATTTATAATGCCAGCATTACTAAAAGATCATGTTTGCTATAACTTTACATTATGGTCTTAAAGTTCTTGGTCTCACAATTTAATTTACCTTTGTCATCATGGCAAAGCATTTCTCCTTTCTATCATTATAATTGTTGAAAGAATTGTGTGATAGTATTCCTCAGATTAGTGTTACAGGGCTAGATGATGGAAAGTGTTCTAGGGCCTGGTATGGAGAAGAGTAAATAAAATTATTGTATTTTGAAGTCAATTGGGCTGACAAGGTAATGCCACAGACCTATGTCAGAAGAGAGTGCCACAAAGTGTTACACTGTATATGTCACAAAAAAGTGAGTGTCATTCACCTTGTATAGGATAAATGTGTCACAGAACTTTGCTGATGCCACAAGACCTAATAGAAGAAAGTGCCACAAAGTGTTACACTGTATATGTCACACAAAATTTGTGACAGGACATGGCACTGTGCCACAGGACAGTAATGAAAGAACTAAACACAACAAAAAGAAGTGCTACAGGGAAGTATCTTTGTGACAAAGTTCTGAACTACAGGGAAGAACTTTGTATCATTGTGACACAGCAAAGATACATAATGTATCATTGTGATACAGCAAAGAACATTGTATCATTGTGACACAGCAAAGAACAATGTATCATTGTGACACAGCAAAGAACATTGTATCATTGTGACACAGCAAAGAACAATGTATCATTGTGACACAGCAGAGCACATTGTATCATTGTGACACAGCAAAGAACAATGTATCATTGTGACACAGCAAAGAACAATGTATCATTGTGACACAGCAAAGAACATTGTATCATTGTGACACAGCAAATAACTTTGTATCATTGTGACACAGCAAAGAACAATGTATCATTGTGACACAGCAAAGAACAAAGTATCATTGTGACACAGCAAAGAACATTGTATCATTGTGACACAGCAAAGAATATTGTATCATTGTGACACAGCAAATAACTTTGTATCATTGTGACACAGCAAAGAACATTGTATCATTGTGACACACCAAAGAACATTGTATCATTGTGACACAGCAAAGAACATTGTATTATTGTGACACAGCAAAGAACATTGTATCATTGTGACACAGCAAAGAACTTTGTATCATTGTGACACAGCAAAGAACTTTGTATCATTGTGACACAGCAAAGAACAATGTATCATTGTGACACAGCAAAGAACATTGTATCATTGTGACACAGCAAAGAACAATGTATCATTGTGACACAGCAAAGAACTTTGTATCATTGTGACACAGCAAAGAACATTGTATCATTGTGACACAGCAAAGAACATTGTATCATTGTGACACAGCAAAGAACTTTGTATCATTGTGACACAGCAAAGAACATTATAACATTGTGACACAGCAAAGAACATTGTATCATTGTGACACAGCAAAGAACATTGTATCATTGTGACACAGCAAAGAACAATGTATCATTGTGACACAGCAAAGAACATTGTATCATTGTGACACAGCAAAGAACATTGTATCATTGTGACACAGCAAAGAACTTTGTATCATTGTGACACAGCAAAGAACATTGTATCATTGTGACACAGCAAAGATACATAATGTATCATTGTGATACAGCAAAGAACATTGTATCATTAAGTGCGAAAAAGAGATTTGTCACTGGGAATTACATTTTATCATTGAATATGTTTCATAGGGAAAACAGGGAAGTACATTGTACAGTGTGAAAAAGGGATATGTCACAGGGAAGTACATTTTACCATAGGGATGTCTCACAAGGAAGTACATTGTATCATAGCGCCTGAATTAAGGGATGTGTCCAAGGGAAGTGCATAAAAATGCATCATTTAGTGTGAAAAAAGGGATATGTCATGGGAAAGTACCTTATTATAGAGTGTGACAAAGGGTTATGTCATGGGGAAGTACATCATTATATCATATTATGTGACATAGGGATGTGTCACTGTTATGTTTCTTATTTCACTGTGTTTAAGATGAGGATTTGTCATTAGATTAAGGTCTTTTTTCAGTCATCTGCCAGAGTAATGGTCACCTACACATACAATAGGGTAGTAGTAGTCATCATATTAAGATGTTTGAGTCACAAAACAGAGAACAAATTTATGAATCAGTATGTTTCAGTATTTTTATGTCCCTGAATAATGAGAAATTAAAATGAAAAAATAACAAAACACTGCTAATAACAACAACAACAACAATATGAATATAGATCTGTATTGTATGTTCATATTTTATGACAAAAGCCTGTTTTCTCAAGGCTATAGATTTTAATTAAACTTTAACTTTTAAACATTGAATTTTTGTTAATATGTTATGTACATGTTGATACCTATGGGGGTGGGATTCACCTTGCATAAGATTTTAACTTTAACATGATAACTTGTTAGTCAGCATATATGAAATTAAATTTGCCTGAAACAGCACAGCTGCGGAACAGATTTTATGGAATTATTGCTGACTTTTAAAACACTAACCTACTTATGTTATGTTTTGAATCTCCAAACAGTGCAGGATTAATATAAACAAAATGTACCAAAGAATTTGAAAAGTGGAATAATCTCATTTGATAACATGTAATTTCACACACTAAAAGAATATAAAAAAATTGTTGTTTTATGATTATTTTGTTTTAATCTTAGAATTATAAGCTTTTTTGTTTAAGACACACCAATGTGATATTCATTTTATAAAGAAAACAACATGAGCATGTAAAAGTAGTTTCTAGAATAAAATCAGAAAACATGCTACATTTGCTGCTGTGATATAAAAAAAGAGGCTGAGGTTACGTTAATTGTCAGAAACGGGTTTCATTGGTTGTTTAAATTGATACATAGAGGGTATTCAAGTTTTTCTATAAAAACAGGAATAATTTTTATCAAATGGTATGAAAATAAGTGAAATATGATAATTTTCATAGCACAATAATTTTCATAGATTTTATGTTTATTACATGTATAATTATACATTTTTCTCTTTTTGACATTTTACAGTTGGAAAAACTTTCCCTTAAATTTTGTGTACTGGCAGAATTTTAAAGAAAGTAGTCCGGCAAGTCACTAGTTAAAATATGAAAAATATGTTTCACTGCAGTGAAAAATAATGTTTTATAGTGAAAATACAGAAAATGAAAATACGCATTTATTTCACCAATATTGCTTAATATGTCATTTGTAAGTATATAATAAAAGGTCTTTATTATTTTTTTGTGTGTTAAATAATTAGATATATGAAAGGTTTTATAAAATTATTAATACAGTTGATGCAACTGATGGTTATTTGATAACAATAATGATAACATATATAATTATAAAAGACATTGTATCTGTGATGAAGTGGCATGTTTTGGCAGAAACATTGTAAAGTTGTTTTATTCTGCCAGTAATTCAGGTTCAAATTCTGTTTCCATGCCCATTGATATTTCATTCTCAATGTTCTTCTCTATAACAATTTGTCCTGTAGCCACACCCACTCCTGCTGCAATACTAGGTGCCCCGCCTCCTTTACGAGGCTCAGATCCAGCTGTTGAGCCTCCACAACCCATTGCACTTCTGCAATTCTGTTTTAATGGCTGAATTCCAGATAAGGAAATATTTAGATTACTGCTTAAAAGACTGGTTCCAAATATTGTTATAGGTTGTAACTGACTTCTTCTCCGTTTCTTTTGGCACAAATTGTTGCTGAACAAATTATTCTACTCTGGTTTGTTTTCTTCTCTTTTAGTTTTATTCCTTGTAGTAAACAGTTCCCATGCAAAATGTCTGCGTCTTTGAACAACTTAAATCTCTTTGGCATCTATTATTTTCTTTTGTCTACTTTTGGCTTCTTGTGTGATTCTTGCTTGACAAAATTGTGTTTCCTGAAAGAGTAAACAATTTATTTTTGTTAACGTCTGAGTAGGAAATATTCTTAATTATGTTGAAAATAAGAAAACCGATCTACAAATAATAGTTTTATGAGGAATGTAATGGCACATTAAAATGTTGCATGACAATAATGCTAAGTGCACACAGCAAATACTAGGGGTTAAATATTCATCCTTTGGGAGCACCAGGTGCTAAAGTTGATCATTTGCCTACACCCAGCCTTTTATAAAAGATAATGCTACACATGAAATGTTAATATCATGTTATACAGAATGCTACACATGAAATATTACATTTCCTCATTTAGTAGCTTGTAATTTAGCAATGTAATATACAGTGTTGAAACCATTAGGAAACAATTAATTCAATAAGTAAAATTAAAATTTCATGATGGAAAGGTCAGGATTACATGTATTTGTTGTAATGATAGGTTATATAGAAAAAGTTGTTCATTCTGAGAGCTGCAAGAGTTCTTTTGACTCAGACCTAATTCTAATGTCATAATTAAGTGGTGGCGTGGCTGAGTGCTTAACGCGTCAGACTTAAGTAATTTAAGGATTGCCAGCCACTTTGATTCAGACCAGGGGCAAGCCATTGTTAAATTTCCTTGAGCAAGACACTTAATACGTTCATAGCATCCAAGTACTGGTTGGTTCCAGAATGTTTCTGTGATTGATTTTAACATAATCTTACAGAATAATAAACACATATTTTAAAGTACAGACAAAAATGTTGACAATTGTTTTTGTTATGAAGAATATAATTCAAATCTCTCATGTCCCATTATTATAGATTTATGATTGTTGTTGTTAATAATTTATGATATCTTGCTCAATTTTGACATTATGTTCTGTACTCAAGAGATTTTGAATTTGATTAAGTATACAGTGTTGTTTTAACACCTCAGCACACAATCTTTATGTAAAAGACACTGCATGCGTTTGTGATTTTTTTTCTAGAGAAATTCTAAAGTTTGAAATTTGTACACAAAATTTGAGTATTATTATTAAATTTCAACACTAAATGAATTTAGACCCAAAGTATAGTGTTCTGTTAGGGCCATCAAATTTTAAACAAGCAAAGAAAGCAAAGACACCAAAGTACAAAAGATGAATACACGAAAAGACAGAAACAGAAGTCCATGCACTAACACACTCTTGCAAAAATACGGAAATACTAGGACAATGGCCTAACACAATGGCCTAGCACCATACCAAAGACAATTGTCAACAAATCACTGCCCAGTGACCAATTTTTTAACACCCACAATATTGCATTAATAGTGCAAAAAATATATTATAATGTTCAGAGGTTTCTTCAGCCTTATCATATCATGAAACAGTATATTGTTCTGATCAACACAACATTGTACTTATTTTGCACAACTGGAACTGGTATGATTATGATTGGTGTGGCATCGTTGTTGTGGTGCAAAAACCTTAAACCATTATTCAAACATTTTAAAAGTTATGAGCCTGAAACTTGGAATACCTGTATAATAATTATGACAAGGTGCAATAGTTAGACAAGGGGCATAATTCTGAAAGTGATATTTCTGGAGTTATGCTCCCTTATAAATTAAAATTTTTAACAGACAAGCATTAACACTGCATGTGGTGCTCTTGTTAATGGTTTGCAATTAAAGTCTTTATTGAACTTTGTCCAACATCAAAATATGGAGAAAATATATGACAGTGCAAATACCACTCTACAGATGATATTGAGCAACTCAACATTGCAGACCAACATTAGTGTTCAACACAACATTGTAAATGTATAATTTATTTATAATCTTGTTCAACATAATATTAATTTAGATAAGTTGTTAATATAGCATTGTAAAAGTATAATAGTATACCAGACAGCAGTTACATTGTATGTATGAAAGTGGTTAACACAACATTTGTAAATGTATGAAAGTGGTTAACACAACATTTGTAAATGTATGAAAGTGGTTAACACAACATTTGTAATTATGTATGAAAGTGGTTAACACAACATTTGTAATTATGTATGAAAGTGGTTAACACAACATTTGTAATTATGTATGAAAGTGGTTAACACAACATTTTTAAATGTATGCCAGTGATTAACACAACATAGTAAATGTATGGAAGTGGTTAACACAACATTTTGAATTATGTATGCCACTGGTTAACACAACATAGTAAATGGTTTTGTCAAATATGACATTGTAAATGTACTTGTATAATAGTGATTATACAACACATTATTTGTGTCCAACACAGAATTGTAAATGTATAAAAGTGGTTAACACAACATAGCAAGTGTTTGTGTCCACCACAACATTGTAAATTTGTAGTAGTAACAAACTTTACATAAAAAATTGCAATTGTGTCCACAAAATCGTAAATATGTAATTGAGGTTAACACAACATTGCAGATGAAAGTCAGTATAAACCTTTTGTATATTCCACACAGCAAGGCAGACTTATTGTTGGCTACATTTTTGCAAAAGAGAGAAGAATGAGATTGTTGACATATTTGAAAATCTTAAATTGTGTTTCTGTGGAGTGATTCAGGCTACAGTGTTCAGTTAGAGACAAAATGTGAGTTTCATGATAAATAATTGGTTAAAGAAATTAATTAATTATTCACCAAATATAATACACAGTATTAAATTTATGATGTAAAATGTGCACTTCACAAAAAGGTGAGCAAACATTAGAAGCTTTGTTGGCATGCTGCTGGCAGATGATTCAGACGATGATGATGGCATCAAATAAAATCTGCATTTCTATAAGTCACACTATTGATTTTGTGAAATGTATGTGATAAATGTGAAATTTCTTGACAACTATTTGTTCATATGTTTTAATGCCATCATTTTCTTGTGGGAAGAGTACAATTATTCTCTCAATAGTCTCCATATTGATGTTCTAATTCCTATAACTGTCTCTGATTTATTTTTAAGCAATTAAAAGTTTGTGGAATGAAGTTTGATTAGTACTAGAGGAGGTTATAGAAAAAGTGAGCAAAAATCCTATGGAAATACTTAGGAACTTATAACAATTTAAATGTTTTCAATAGGAGCTTCTTGTATCAGAAATAATGAATGGAAATATGAAGAAAAAAACCCAACAAAATCAATACAATTATCATAGAAAGCCCGAGTTTGTGAGCAACTGCAGTGACCTGCCATATATTAACCATCCCTGTTTCAAGCAAAGAACAAATTGATGCAGATGATCATTTATTCTCTTGTATTGTTTTTATATGGATTGTCAATAACATGCAGTATTATGTCAAAATGCAAATGTCAAAAACCATTACAATAAAAAAAGTATTGTAGGGGAAGTCAGAATTTTACCTTAATTACAATGCCATTACATGAAGCAAAAATGGAAACAATGTACATGTTAACATGTAACAAAATTAAACCAGGTTATAAGCACAAATGCAAATGACAATGATCTGACTTCAGTGCAATGGAATGCCCCCACCGCTAGTGCAGACAGCTTCAGGTCTCAAGGTTTGTATTTGCTCAGTGGTAAGAGAATTTATCATACAAAGAGGTTCCAAAAAATTCATTTAAAGATTAGAATCTGTGATGTTGTATCTTTCTGTTTTATAATGGAAGAAGGCTTAGTATTATAAAACAAAGATCTTTTAAATCTATAAATATATAATATATATAGTAGTATCACATAATGGTATTTTCCTAATGTACATTACTTATTATTTACAAAGTCCAAGAAATATTGAAAATTTAATGCTTTTTATTTAATCAGAACGGCTTTCCGTGTCGTAGGTAGCGCCTAATTTCATATTAGTGAATTAAGTGTTGTTTTTGTATGTGCATCATGACTCAATATCAGTCCTCTGAACACTTTTTTTTTATCAAATGTCACAAATGGTGTAATTTTTTATAAGGGAGGAAATAATGGCAAACAAGAAGTGGTGTAAATTGCAAAGGGAAGTCACTTAAAATGACACTTATTTAAAATTATATTAAATTTAGCAAATTTCTTTAACGCTACTGGTGAACATTGACCTGTCCAGCTTTTTCAATTTGTATTGAAGTCTTTCATAATATATAAGTTAATTTTATTATGATTTATAATACATTAACAAGGTATTTTTAATAATAGTATTAAAATGTACACACCCACAAATAGAATGTTTGGTTATAATTTAATTTAAAATTCTCATACCTTCCCATAGATTTTTTAATGTGTTTGAATTGGTAAATTAAACTTCTCTTGCCCAATATTTAAGCCATTTTTGACTATAAATGATGATAAAACCTCCTGTGAAAAATCTTAACTAATGTTCATTGATATAGAATTATCAATATTTTTTTGTAAAAAATAAAAAAATGTACAAAATACAACATAAAAAACATCAACAAAACAACAATATTTGTTTATTACCTTTAGTGCTTGAAATGTTTTTTTTTATGTTCAACACACATATGATGGCTGTATATTACAGTGAATTGGTTTTAAACTATTAATACTAAATATTGAATTATGTTATGAATATATATTTAATTAATAATCATAATTGTGGTGAAAATGAACAAAATGAATAACAAAAGTTTGTTCATTATACAAAAAAGTTGTTTTTCATTTATATTGAATTGTGATATTTCTGTATAGATAAATATACACATGTAATGCTTTTTTTATGCAAAAAAAGTTTAATGGGGGAAAAAATTGAAATGTCGCCTACTAATTACATTGTACTGTTTAATGATATTGTCTTGACTGTGTTGCACTGGCCAACATCAGATTAAAAGAAATAAAACTGTCATATTATCTTGTGTAATACATTTCTTACACATTAACTGTCAAAACTCATAAGATATGCGAATGACAAACGTGTAGTAATTGTCATTATGAGTATGTTTTGTGTCAGGGAAACAACATTGTTGTTCTGTGTTTTCTGAGTGATACGATTAGTGTGTAAAGCAATGTACTACACATGTAACTGACATATTTACGTGCAATATTCTGTTTTTGCCAATTTGGATTTTAATGTTATTGCTTTTTTCCACAATTGTTTTATGAAATAAATGAGATATTTTTTGGATGTAAAAAGTTAGTTTACTTCATAAATGGATTATTATAAGATTTATGTTCTTCAAGACATACAATTGATGAGTAGATAAATTGGTATTTACTTTTGTTTGATATCAGGAAATCATGTTTATCATATTCTCAGATAATGTCAGTATAGAATATAAATGAAGGTTTTCTTGAATTTTCACATGTTGTATTTGTAATTTAATTCAGCAATGCAAGCAACAATATAAAAGAAATGAGCATATATTCCCTGGACACTTTTCCTATATGAAAGACAAATTTTTACTATCAGTCTTAGCTTACTGTCTGTATTTGTTACAGCTGCATGCTTGTGTCTCTGTAGATAAGTCTTCTTCTACTAGTAGAATCTGGAGACTGACCATATGTTAAAATAGCATTGACTAGTGTTTCTTTACACTCCAGATATAACTAATTATTATTTTTCTATAACCAGTAAAATATCTATTTTTAAAATCAATGCAAAATCAACTGTTTCAGTTTTGTTTAGATTAATGCCAAACATTGTAAAGGGAGACAATTCTCATTATAAAGATGTAAATAGGTTATACCTTTCTGCACACAGAAGTAATATATTTTCTGAAACATACATTGCGCATTGAAAAATCTTATAAAATTTTGACTGCTTTTAGATTTAACATGATAAAAATATATCATTTTGTTGTATGGTGTCCAGAAAGGGTTTAAGAATCTATTTGTATGTTGGCGTATTTTATGCTTTATTTATTGTACACATAAATATTCATATTAATTAGATCATGAATAATTATGTACATGAGTAATCAAGTGTATGCATTTAACTCGTGCTACTACAGATATTTATGATCTATAAATTTACAATTTTATGTACAATTATTTATACAGTACAAAAAATGTGCTGATTTTAAAACAAATAATTATTATCTACATACTAAGTAATATTACATTGATATTTTGACATTATATATAATATTAATAATAATGAAGATGTGCACAAACTGTACCTGGTTGAATAAAATGATATTTGAATTTATTGAACATGGTGAATGAATTAAGTATTGAACTCATTCAATAGCCTCTATTTATTGAACCACAATACCTTTATCAATAAATATTTTAAAAATACATGTGGCCCAAACAGAACACCGTTCTTATAAAAATTGAGGTAAGAATTTTATAATATTTATCTTAAGTGCCAAGAAACATATTTTTTCAAGAGAGAATTCTTTAGAGTAACATATCTTGTTGTTTGACTGATAGGTAGGCAGTATCTGGCAGTAAACATTCATGTTATCATGTTATTATAGAGTGGAAATTTATCTTTATTTATCTTCAGTATACATGTTCTAAAACTGGTTCTTGATGATAAGTTAAATCTACTTCCATCTCTAATACTTTGTAGTATGAATACAGTCTGTAACAAGATCTTTGCTAGGGTAAAAGAAAGAGAAATGAATAAAAAAACTTGACTTAAATTGCTTTAACAGCCATTTTAGATGAGTAGTAAATTATAGAATGGTCATGTATGCTTCATTGGCATAGTAGGAGGGATAATTAATTAATTTACAGATAATAGACTAAGATACAGAAACTGCCTCGTGGCCTATGCAAGCATCTGTAAGAAACCTGTTTTAAAGTTGACTTAACAACACCCAAAAAATGTATGTAATATACACTTAAAATAGAGCAATTAGCCAGCCAGCAGCCAACAGTTGCTAGATTTTAGTATCACTAGAATGTTAACAATGAACAACAGTTCTAATTAATTGAATTAATTAATTAATTAATTAGGTAGAACAAGTTGATTACATCAATAGTCACTATATGTTGCTAATAATGCCCAAGAAAATAACTTTCTGTAGATTGAAGCTTCACAAAGACCCTTTTTACTCATTTATTCTGACAAATGACCTTTTTATATTTATTTATAAAGATAATATGGACTATAACTACATTGCTGAATGAGAGAGGTGAAGGTGCGGTGAGTGGGTTGGGTGTTAAGATAATTAGCAACTGAACAAAAGCTTAAATCTTATATATCTACACAGTTGATACAGATTGCATCATTTTTCATTTACATATATAATATTTTATATTATACAGAAAAAAGCTGATATTTTCTACCTGCTGTATCATATAATATATATATATATGTAGTCAGGATAGGATAAACATGATTTCCTTATTCATTCAAAGTGTCAGTTTAAATGCTCAACTTGTATATAATTTATAAAAAAAATTCACAGGTTATATCACCAAGTATAAATACTTGTATGTATATATTACCCAGTGGGTTTAATAGAAATAATATTTATGGGCTGCCATATAACTAATGTCAAAAATACCTTTAATAATTAGTTTATATTTTGTTCACTGTTTTAGTTGGAACTCCTAACATATTATGTTGTCATTGAAGTGAAACAGACAAAGGTACTCATATAGAAATGGAATAATGTAACAACACAGTTTAGTTTGATTTAAAGAGATATTAGATATTTGGATATATAATACTGTGTAACCTAATGTTTATGAATAAACAGACATTACAAAATGGTGATCCACATGGCTCATGGTTAACTCTTAGTACAAGCAGGTAATGAACTTTTATTTTTAGTTACATATTAGCATGAATTAAAAGTAGTGATAAAAATTAACAAAACCTTTAGACTTATATCACATAGGCATTATAACTGGCAGAGCTCTTGGTTTACTTATAATGCATTGTTATTAATTGCAGGCAATACAAAATTCATTATCCCTTACCCTGTTAAATATCTTAAATGGACTTGTCCATCTTTCAATCTGGACCTAACTATTTTTAAGTTGTTTAAGAACATTCAAAATGAGTAATGGCTGTAAAGCAAACAGTGCAGACCATGATCAGATGGCAGATGTCCTTGCAGATCTTGGTATAAACTGGTCACATGGGTAGAAACAGTAGCCACTACATGCTAAAGGCTTTCACCAATGAAGATATCCCATTGAAGCTTCACAAACGACATAGGGATTACTGACCAAGACCCATAACTCTTGCATTGATTTTCATTGAGTTATCCTGTGCTCTAACAATTCTGTTAGGCATCTGCATGAGGGGTTTGTTGTACTAGAAACATGATCAGTTTATAGTAAATAATTTCCTTACACTACATAATCTTGTTTTATAATGCCATTGTGTTTCACTATTAAACATAACAGGGAACTGTTATTATCTTAAATCACTTTCACTGTCTGAAAGCTATATTATAATCATTTTGTCTTTCTCATTTTTAAAGTGGCCAGTAATAACACACTTGAGTGCCGGCATTTATAATAGCAACTTAAAACAAATCAGTATAAGTACATGCAGTCTGACAAGATTGACTTACAATTACATGATGAAATACTACAGTAATATTTGCTTGTTCATTTGCAAAAACATCATTTGAATTACAATTAAAAGTTAATTCTAATTTCAAATTAGAGATCAATTCTTTACAGAAGACAAGTGTCTGGGGAGGAGGATATGGGGATTGGGGGAGACTTTTCATCAAAAAGAAAGCAAGACATTGTTAGCATCTCTTTTTGAAGTGCAGTGTGGAATGGCTTTGTGCCATGAGATGTAATTTTAGTATAAAAACATAATATTTTTGTCTGGCAGAGTTTTGTTTATGGAGGATTTTGTTTATATGAAAAGAGATTTGTTGATGCAAAAGTGCTGTAATATATAGAGTTAGGAAACTTGGCAGTGGTATGTTCATTGGCACTGTTAATACACCGGAAGGTAACTTCATTGTCTTTAATCATATTATGGTATGGCTCTTGTCTGTACATTTTTCTGTCTGTCATTTAGCCACATTGACAACCTCTCAATAACTTGATATTACTATTAGGTATACTTAAGAGGGAGAATGGTCATGGCCAGTTGATGACCCATATTGATTTTGATGTCAGTAGGTCATATGTCTAGCTGACAGCAACACTAGGTGTATTTATCTTGTAGGGGTCATTAGGTCAAAGGTCAACGTACAGTTACAATTACTTGAAAATCATTCTTTTGCTCTGTAACGTGAGAAGGATTAAGCCTATTGTTAAGAAACTTTGTAGAGATATTGCCTATGGAAGGTCAGTGGTCAAGGTCACAGTTTCACTTTGTGTAAAATCCTTGTTGGTTATAACTTGAAAAGGTAAAGCCTTATAATGTATGTGGACTTTGTTAAGTTTATGACCCTTGTCAATTTTGAGGTCAGTAATTAAGCAAAGGTCAGGGTCACAGTGACTCTTGTTTAAAATCTTTGAGCAATAAATTATTTCTTCAAGTTGTTTTATTTTTGCATTTAGTTCTTTTCACATATTAACATTGTTAATTTTCATGTTTAGTCTGTGTTATTAGAGAAACCTCCAATCCCTAAGTGGAGTGTCAGCAGCAACAGCTGTTGGTAAATATGTCACAGGTATAAAGCAAGGCCAACCTAAACTGACACCTGGAACAATGTTGCTAGATACTCATTAAATTATTATGATGATTAAAATCCCTCTAATTGACAGAACAGTCTGTTTCAAATTAATGGCTTGGTATTATAATTTATTACCCCTCACATATTTTTGTAATGTTAATTTCCCATATGCCATTGGGAGTTATTCTAACTGTTAAAGTTTAGCATGTGACTAAAAATTGTGTACTTTTTCACAGTAAAATTCTGAAATATAAAAACCTATAGAAACAGTGTCCTAATGAAGTATTTGTTTGGAGTAATAAACTTATGTTTTAATTACTGAATGTTACCCATTATTTATATACTGTAACCCATTAACCTATGTGTTATTTATATACTGTTAAACAATTTTTGCAGGCTAAAAAGGTTGATTTATTTCATGATATAACAGCATTAGAATACCGGGGTAGTACTTTTAAGGTGACACTTAATTAAATCTTTGATAAAGACTAATGTCACAGATGAAAGGTGTGACTGTTCTTTCCTGAATTAAGCTTAATTAAATTCTAGGTGTTGAACTATGTAAGACAAGAAGAATTTTACATAGTTCATTACAGTACATGTACTATACAAATTGTAGTTAAAGCATGTCTTGTACTTATGTGTCTCTGCAAGACAGAAATTGCCATCCCTGCATTCTGACAAAGCTCTGATGACTCAACTGCAACCAGGTGACACAGTTGGCTATGCAATCACCACCAGTGGTGACAGAAGTCAACAAGGTGACAAAATTGTTGTGACACTGGTGAAACTGTTGACTTTTACCATTTGGGCTAATAATGAATTGATTTATTTGATGGCCATCATTCTTTCATCCTTAAAATGGTTACATTGGTACTTCTTATGCTGACAACGGTAACTATGAGGTTTAGCATTTTGAACACTGATGCAGAAAAGACGTGTTATGGTTTCTATAATGTATTCAAAGATTTAATTAGATTAAAAAAGGCATAATAATCATTATCATAATAGAAGGTAGCCAAGCAGACATGTATAGTGTTTCATAGAATCATGTTTCCAGTGACAAATATAGACTTGAGAAATATAGAATCGTGTTACCAAGACAACAGTGTATTTTGAAATATATTCATACCTGATTGTCAGTTAAAGCCCTGCAAGAGGCTTATGTTTCCTGATTAAAGAAAATAATTTCTAGAAAATGCAAACTTGATGATGACTTCATAATGTTAGGGAGAACGCAAGGACATACAATACTAAAACAAACTGACAGTTTCTAATTGTACTTTGTTTGTTTGTTTTAACTTGAAGCACAGTTTGACAAAAAAAATGGATTTATTATATTTGTGTTAAAAAATCTTGGCACATACTTTGTTTTATTTCTATATACATGTATATAAAATATATATATTCAAGATTTTGTATTAAATTTTATAATGTTTTGGTGAATTTGGACTTGCATTAATTTATTTCTGTATGTCAGTATATATATTATACTGTCATTTTGATACATAGATAAATTTTTCGTCATAAGGGATTTATAAATTACTTAAAGGATATCTTTCTTATATTTTTGCCTATAACCGGTTATCATTTCACGATAATATTTTTGCCTATAACTTAGTTAAAACTGGTTGTCTCATAATCTGTATTATATTTTGGTATTTTATGTTTTCAATAATAATCATTTTGGATATTCAAGTTTTTTCTATAAATACACTTTCATCAGTGGTAAAAAAATAAATATTTCACAAGTGTGGGGTTGAAATGAGTGAAATACCATCAAGATCAGGAAATAAACTGGTATTTATAGAACAAATTTAATATATACTTTATCTTTTTTACCTTATGATAACAATTATAGAACTCCCTTTTATTCTTTGTGTGTTTGCTGAATTTGAGACTCCAATTAAAATATTAAAGAAAATATGTTTCGCTGCTGTGAAAAGAAATATAATTTTACAGTCAAAATACAGAAAATGAATTTATTGAATTTTTTTTATCAGTATTTCACAATATTCCTCATTTTATTTATTAGCTTAGTATGTAATAAAATGTTTTCTTTCTAAATATTTTAAGATTTTCATGTTAATTAATGTCATCTAATGATTTGATATCAAATGGTTAAGCCTTAAGGTGATGATATTAAAGGGATAAATTATCCATTTAGTTATAATACAAGACTGAACTGTATTACAATATCTATAAATTTTAGAACAGTTCTTGACAGAAGTTATAGTGTAATAACATTTTGAAACAAACTGTGCAAGATTTGAATTTTGAAAAAAAAAAAAAAAACACCATCAAAAACAATAACTTGAAAAGAAAAATAATAATGGGTATTGGTGAAGCTCAGACTGCTACTAGGAGTGTCCCTAAAAAGTATGTATATACAGTTTACTTATATAGTTTGTGTAACATGCAGTTCTGTTATTTCAGGTTTGTTAGTACTCCTAGAGCCTGAAAAGGAGGAGGGCATAGGACTTTCATTGTATGCTAACAAATTAGACAGTCTGTAATTCTATGGCTGACACAGGCTAGAATTACACTGCTGTGAATCATGATACTTTATATTATAATATTGTTGTATAATGGTACATATTGTCGTGTAGTGTATCATAAACTGTGTAACAATTCATTTCTTTTGAATAAAAAGTGTGATAGAATTAGGCCGAGGAGTTTAAGCGTTGGACTTAAAAAGTAATCTAAGGATTGCTGGCTGCATAGGTTCAAACCCTGTCCTTGAGCAGAAACTTTTCACCCATTGCTGTCTGAAAACTAAGGAAATACATGTTTACACACAAATTTAACACAGTACTCATGGCTGTGGCATTTTAGCTTTTTAAAATTAAAAAAAAAACAAACAAAAAACACTTAAAATTTTCCAGATTAAAAGTAGAATTGATAAAGATCAAATTAAGCAGAGTATAATCTATGGAAGAAAGAAAATAAAATTTATTTAAAATGGAGACCATTAGGAGCAGTCGTGATTAGCATGAGGAGACAATTTGCAATTCTTGACATTTTATTTGTATATTCTCTGAACTCATCTTAGTTAATTTTGAGAAAAATATAGTACTTGTAACAAGGAAAAAAGTAAATTGTAAAGTGTTTCACTCACTCAGACAAGAAAAGCTCTCACATCCAGATTTGATCTTTAGAGTTACTTCCCTTCTTTCTGTTTATTTCCTTCTTCTCATTGAAGAAAAGCACTTCAATTTTACCTCCTTTATTCATTGAAGAAGAGTGTTGTTAAGGAAAGCAGTTGAAGTAGTTTTATAAAAAAAATTGTTTGAATGACTTTAGATAGTTTCAAAATTCAGTTCTTGTTCAACTGCTTGCTTCTTCCATCATTGCATCATCTGATACCTTTCTACATCTCCAATCTTAATGTGTTCCTGCACTTTGTAACAGACAAGTATTTTTGTAAGTGTAACATATATATCTAGACCCTGTAGTTCAAACTACTTCATTTATCTCTTTTTCCTGCTCTAGATAATGCCACATTGTTGTTAATTCAATTCTTATTGTTGTTATGTAATAAATATATTTTACATCACTTCCTTTATATTTCATTTAAATCATGAAAAAATATGTATCGATATATTCATTTTGAACAATTCTTACACCCTCACTATTTCATGTCATCAACTAAAAATAATAGATTAAACTCTATGGTTGCGGTCCGGATATTTCTTAATCATTAATTGGAAAGAAGAAAGCCCCAAATGAGCATAATTTATGTGAAAGATTCACAAGGCCCAAATTGAGCATAAGTAAACTGATATTTGATTCCTTTTCTGCAATTCCATTAGTTACTTTGTTTGATTAGTTTTTGATTTTGATTACCAGTCATCATGAAATGGACTGAATAATATCTGATCTGTTGATTTCCATTAAAGTAAATGGACATTGTTGTATGTGGGAACAATGTAATCAACCAGTCTGCAGTGGAAAGTTCTTCATCATGTTTTGTTGTTTTCAAAGGTTTCTGCTGGTTATACAGGTGTCTTCTTTTATCATAATTAAAATCACAGTGAAGCATTTTCATGTTTGATCACAGATAAATGATATTTACAATCCCATCTTAGATTGATAAAGACAAATGAAAATGCAATGCTTAGAATGAAAATTGATTGTAAACAAACACAAAAGAAAGCCTGCAAAACAGTCGAGAGTAATCATTTTTATTTAGTATTAATCTATATGTCAAGAAGTTTGACCCTTCTCCTGTTTCCAGAAACATTCAGGTTTTGCATGGAAGCAATATTCACAGTAGAGTGACACTGTGTAATGGTACTGGATTATGATTCAACAGTAAAGGTCAAATTTAATAAGTTGATATCAGACCAAATTCTAATATCTTACCAAACAAAGTTTTTTTTAAAATCATCATGAAACAACTATTTAAATGATATTCTTGTTTACAGATAACTGTCTACATGATTCACACAACTTCAGTTATTGCTCAGCCTTCATATGTAATGACTGTCTTACTGCAGCTTTACGGTAATTTAGTGTGGGGAATATGCAAGTTTTTCAGATTATTTTAAGCAAAAATAAAAAAATAACATAATTTAGTGTGATTATATATTGCTATGGAAAATTGTCAAATTCAGTAGTTACTACCAACTTCAAGGAGGTCCAGAGTGTCTGCTTGCTGGAACATTATTAAATCAGAACTGACATAGATCAGAGCATGTAACAAATATATCTGGCTAGCAGAAACATTGCTTTTGTCAGGTTGCACCAATTTCAGCAAAGTAGAAAAGTTAATTTGCCATGCTATTTTCAGGACTTGTCACATGTTAAGTCCAGCTGGTAATTTTAGAGGAGTTTATTTAAATTCTTTAAAAATTACAATATTTGATATATGACCTAGATGAAATTCTATCTGTAAATGTGAAAGCCAGAGGCTTTATGAAAAATATGTATATTATTCTTGCAATCCAGTGACTGAACTTTGATCATTTGATCGATACTGAGTATACCAGACATTAATCCCCAAATTATTTATGTTTTATGGCAAAGAACAGAGTGAAAATGTTTGTACGACTTTGAACAGTTTTCATATCATTTGCTTCTGATCAATAAATATATATATTTGCTTCTTTTGAGTCTCTCTGAGCTCTTGAGTTTGATTATATTTCTTACAAACCATACCAGTCATTCTTGTTGCTATATAAATTAGTGAACATTGAGGTTGTGTTTTGGGGGAACACAGTTTTTCCTACATGAGGCCAGGATTCATCTAAGTTGTGTAAGGTTTGTAGATCTATTTAAGTTTCCACAAATCATGTGCAAAATAGATGACATAAAAATGTCTGAACAGTAATAATTTATATTGATCATCATAGAAAACTTGAAAAGTATTATTTCTTACCATATTATTTTGCAAGTACAGGAAAAACAATGCCTTAGTTCTAATTCTTACTGTTTTTACACAGACAATATACAAGATTAAAAATTCACTTGTGAATATATTTTTCTTCAAATAATGAAAGGCAATGGAGTAATGGAAGAGAAAATCTACTTTATTCTAATTGAAGTGTTAATCAGACTACATCATGTGAGTTTTCCCTTGTATTGCTTTGCTAATTGAAATTAAGTTGATTCAGATGATGGATGAACCTTTCATTAATTAATTAGGATTGTTCAGGTTTTTTGTTTGACCTTCCTGTTATTTTTTTTGCTAAAATTTGGAACCGTGTACATTGTAAGGGTTTGATTTTCACTTTGTCATGCGTAAAAGAGAATGAATATTGTATTTTACAAACTATTCTCAATTTAAACAGAATGACATTCATTATGTAATGCTCGTAAAAACAGAATTTTTTTTTATTGTTAACTATACTAGTTTTCGGATGTTGTCAAATTTGGATAGAATAAATATATCAGGGAAAAACTATAGGATTTGAAAGGGGTAAAAATAAAAGTTTAGGAAAGAACATGGTTGTGAACAAGGCTCCCGAGTAAGTATATAGTTTTTAAACAGAGTTGAATTCTTGATATTGTTAAGTGTTTAATGCAACAAAATTTGATTTTTGAACTATGTATTGTTTGTTTTTTGTCTATAATATGCTGAATAATCACTAATAGCTTTATTCTTACATACATTAAATAATGATGGAAAAGAGCCCAATTTTTTATATCAGTTCAATTGCACTATAATTTACAATAAATGAAAACAAAACAAACATGAAAGTTTTTTTATTTGAGGTAAAACTATATTGGATGATGTACTGCCATCATTAATGTTGAACTATTTGCTGAAATAGTATAAAATTCCATTAAAACTTTTATAGAAAAATGCATAACAATAATGTAAGCAGTTTTCAGGGAATACACCCACGTAACATTATAGTCTTTAAATCCCGGCATAATATTATTGCCTAAACGTCTCTAAAATTTCTGCTTCCAAATTTTACTGAGTCATAATTTTCTTGTTGAGGAAGAAATAAGTAACTTATAAGATAAATGCACCAGTTCTCAGTTTTAAAATGTTGAAGCAAATTAGGGGCAATAAAAAGGAATTACATAAATTACTGTTCTTCTAGTGTGAGAATTACAATAGATTTTGTACAGTTATAAATAATGCTTTTATCTAAATCATTATATACATAACTTATGCTTTGTGAAATTTTGCCTCGACTTTGTTTTATTAGCTCTACTTTTCGAAGAAAAGAAGTGGAGCCATTGTCATGAAATAGCTCTTGCCGGCATTGGCATTGGCGTTTGTGTTGGTTCACACCTTTTCATTAAGGTTAATTTTCTCAGAAACTATAAAAGCTATTCTTTTCAAACTTAGTGTATTTGTTAATAGTCACAAAAGGATTTCATTTCTAAAGGGCAGATAATCATAAAATTAGTTTATGCAAAGTTAATGCCCCTTTTTAGCTCGACTATTCGAAGAATATGAGAGCTATTGTAGTCGCCCCGGCGTCGGCGTCGGCGTCCGCGTCGGCGTCTGCGTTGGTTAAAGTTTTTTGTAAAGTCAAATATCTCAATTATTACTTGTGATATTCAATTGAAACTTACAATAGTTATTTATAGTAACAAGGTACATCAGATTGACAAGTTGGATAACTCTGCCTACAATATTGACAGAATTATGCCCCTTTTTAACTTAGAAATTTTGGTTAAAGTTTTTTGTAAAGTCAAATATCTCAATTATTGCTTGAGATATTCAATTGAAACTTACAATAGTTATTTATAGTAACAAGGTACATCAGATTGACAAGTTGGATAACTCTGCCTACAATATTGACAGAATTATGCCCCTTTTTAACTTAGAAATTTTGGTTAAAGTTTTTTGTAAAGTCAAATATCTCAATTATTGCTTGAGATATTCAATTGAAACTTACAATACTTATTTATAGTAACAAGGTACATCAGATTGACAAGTTGGATAACTCTGCCTACAATATTGACAGAATTATGCCCCTTTTTAACTTAGAAATTTTGGTTAAAGTTTTTTGTAAAGTCAAATATCTCAATTATTGCTTGAGATATTCAATTGAAACTTACAATACTTATTTATAGTAACAAGGTACATCAGATTGACAAGTTGGATAACTCTGCCTACAATATTGACAGAATTATGCCCCTTTGGAACTTAGAAATTTTGGTTAAAGTTTTTTTGTAAAGTCAAATATCTCAATTATTGCTTGAGATATTCAATTGAAACTTACAATACTTATTTATAGTAACAAGGTACATCAGATTGACAAGTTGGATAACTCTGCCTGCAATATTTGCAGAATTATTTGCCCCTTTGAAACTTAGAAATTTTGGTTAAAGGTTAAAGGTCTTCAAAGATATTTACTTGAAACTTTACACATGCACGTAGGGTCATAATTGGAGGGTCATAATTGTATGTCACTGACCAAGTTCCATAACTCTATCTTGCATTAAGGCTGATTCATATCCCCTTTTCTACTTAGTCTCTTGGTTAATGTTTACATGCAAGTTTTACATATCTCAATAACTATTAAAGATATTTATTTAAAACTTCACGTATGCATTTAGAGTCATAATTGTAGGTCACTGACAAAGATCCATAATTCTATCTTGCATTTAGGCTGATTTTTCTCCCCTTTTTCAACTTAGAAATTCATGGTAAAGTTTTGCTTGTAAGCTGTTATCTCAATAACTACTGAAGGGTTTGTGCCTTTTTTGGGACAATTTAAGCATTAATAATAATAAAGCTGTGATTTACTTGATAAAACATCTTAATAACAAGCCTTTGTACCTTTTCTGTCAAATTTATGTATTCTTAGGTAATTAGTATTATTATACTCAATAAAACACCCTTGTGACATTACCTTCCGAATAGTCAAGCCAATACTGTATAATTAGACTCTCTCCAAGGCCTATAACTTGAATTTATAAAAAAAAATAAGCCCTTTTGTGAACTTAAAAAATTTAACATTATCAAGGCTCTTTTACTATCAAGCACTTAGAATAGTCGAGCGTGCTGTCCTTCCGACAGCTCTTGTTCAACTTACATTTGGAGCCTTTTACAGCTTACATTATTAGCCCTGGTTAATCTTTTTGTTAAGGTCCACTTTCTCAGAAATTATCAAAGTTATTCACTTTAAACGTGATATACATGTACACTTACAAAAGAAGTGCAAATAGTCTTTAATATCATTTTGCAAAGTTATGCACCTTTTTTACTTGAATTTTTTCTTCTTAGGCTAATTTCTCAAAAAATGTCACTGTAAACTTGGAATACTCATTCAATTTTTAAATTAGAATGCATTTCTAAAAGGCACATAACTTAATAATTTAATTCAATACTATGAAATTAAAAGGTTTTTTAATACTACACAGGTATGTTATTTTCATACATGTGAACTCTCCCACTTTTAGCGGGAGCCTCCCACTTTCTGCAGCCATATTTTCAAAAAAATTTCTTAAAATAATTTTCACAAATTAAAGAAATCTCCCTCTTTTTGGTATCAGAACTTTATCAGTAGGATTGTTGAATGCGTGGGTTAAAATCCTGGCAGGGGCAAGCCGTATTTCCTTGTGCAAGAAACTTTACATACATTGCTACTGGTTTGTTTCAGGAACAAATTCGAGAATGTTTCAATAAGCTTATATAACTTTCAACACAATCAAACTAAAATAAATTTTTATAAACTAAAAGAAGTACATGTACCTTTCAAACTGTTGTGCTCTTTATTCTTAATTAGCAACCTACTTTATTCAGATTGAAATAAAGCAGTTCTAAAATATATTAGAATTACAATGAACTATCTGATAGTCTTAAATTATTGTTCTATTGCACATATATAATGTAAACATCATAAATACCATGGTATACCAAGGTTAAGTAAATATTATTTCTTTAAGATTTATAGCTCATCTTGCCATAAAATCTGACCATATTATTTTGTGCTCCATCTATCTGTATGTTAGTAATTTAAAGAAATTACATTTTTTTCAGGTTATTTCTTTAAACAACTGGGAGAGACCTGTTATGTTGTAGAAAGAGATATTTTAAGATGGTTTTACAACATGTTTGATTAAGTGGTAAATTGTTTGTATTTTTCAGAGTATTCAAGAAAAGTAGCCCTAATGGGAAAGTTACAGTGTATTTGGGGAAAAGAGATTTCATTGATCATCTCACACATATAGACCCTATAGGTAAGTTTAAGATTTAAAACAGTGAAAAAAGCCCAGTTGTTGACACCAGGGTTTTCATTATTTACAGATTGGTGATACATATTACATATTATCAGTTTAAATGCTGTTAAAATTGGTTGTATTTTCAGCTTGTAGATTTAAATATCCCACTTGATCCTTGACCAAATCGGTTGTTTTCGTTGGCACATCTGTTGCCTCTGATAAAAAATGAAAACCCTGGTTGACACAGGGTAACTAAATAACCTGTATGACCAACCCTTCACCATAGTAGGTACTTGTACAATATTATCTACAATATTTATTTATATATTTTCAAGTGTTTTAAGTACACAATATTTATTTTTGTAAACAAAGTAGTATTTTGACTTCCATACAAATCACTATAACTGTACTTATTAAAAGAAGGCAACAGAAGCAAAAGGTGGCAAATTTAGAAACTTTTATGAAACTTCAACATAAAACTAAAAATAAAAAACAACTTTGGGAAATAAAAACATAAGTGTTTTAGGGGCACAATGGGCTTTAAATTTGATACAGAATACATGAGAATAGGGGTAGACTTTTGTTTCTAAAATTGCTCATTTAACATCGTTTTCTTTTTGCAGATGGTGTTGTTTTGGTAGATCCTGAATATTTAAAGGAGCGTAAAGTGTTTGCACACGTACTTGCAGCATTTAGATATGGACGAGAGGATCTCGATGTACTGGGTCTCACGTTCAGAAAAGACTTGTTCCTGGCTTCAATGCAAGTATACCCAGCTGTCAAGGATCAACAAAAACCTCTTACAAGACTACAAGAGAGGCTTATTAAAAAACTGGGACCTAATGCCTATCCTTTCTTTTTTGAAGTAAGATTATACTCTCAATGTTTAACATTATCACACACAATTTAAGTAATGAGCATGGACCCTGCTTTAAAAAAAGGGATTCTAATACCAAAACACTGAAATATGCAAATACAGTACATTGCCTGCTATATCTTAAACATACAGGTTATATTACCTGGAATATATGCAGATATACAGGTTTATATTGCCTGGAATATCTGCGCAGACAGGTTTATATTACCTGGAATATCTGCACAGACATACATGTTTATATTGCCTGGAATATCTGCACAGACATACAGGTTTATATTTGATCAAATATGTCCATATTGGAAGACAATTCCTGCATTTGTAAAGCTTTTGTTTTACTATCAAGAACTTAAAAAAGAGCAGGTGGCTTGACTGACAACACTGGTTCTTATTAAGATAAATACAAATATTTGTCCACTCCCCTCTCAAAGGTTAGTACAAAAATCACAAAATTGATTTTGGTGGCATTGCCGAGTGGTTAAACCATCAATCTACAATCATGTAGTATAGATTGGCTAGCCACATGGGCTCAAAGCCATCAGGGACAAGCTGTTGTTTCCTTGAGCAAAACACTTTACACTTGTTGCTCAATAATGGTTGCTGATTCCAGGAATGGTTTACACTTGTTGCTCAATAATGGTTGCTGATTCCAGGAATGGTTTTACACTTGTTGCTCAATAATGGTTGCTGATTCCAGGAATGGTTTTACACTTGTTGCTCAATAATGGTTGCTGATTCCAGGAATGGTTTTACACTTGTTGCTCAATAATGGTTGCTGATTCCAGGAATGGATTCAAAGATTTATCTATAACCTTAAAGCCTCATACACAATCAGCTAAAATAAATTCTATATAAACTAAAGATAACAGTATTTTACAGCTGTTTATAGCTTATTGTTACTTTTTATAGATGAAGTTTCCCTCGTTTTCAAGACTTTTCAATTTAAAATCAGTTGAGATAAACATTTATTTCTGTAATTTTACATTATTATTTAGAGCAGCCAGACTATATGCGTGACAAAGTTTAGAAAAAGTGAAGATATCACTTCTTGAACTGTCTTGCATAAGAACTATAAACTGTGAGAATTGCCATCATCTCTCACAATATTTGGAATACAAATTACCAAGAAACTCTTTTAAAGATAGCAAAATAATGGTAATAGAATAAAGTTTATATCTGTAATGAGATAAAAAGGAAAGCTATAAATGTTGTGAGGTGAATACTTAGAGAAATAGAAGTAGTTCAGATGAATTTTTAAGTGGATGCAGAATTGATATTTCAACCTTCCTGTTTTTTCATGCCATTGATGTTAGATAAACTTATTTCAGTTCTAGATGTGGGGCATGTTTGGTTAAAAACAATGTTTAAACACAAATGCAATGCCAGAACTAATCAAAGGGCTGCAAGCTCTGTGGTATTTTCTGATCTTTGCAATCTAAATCGTACTGTATATCTGTATGTGTTTTCCTGTATAAGTTTATTTTTTAGAAAAAAGAAAAATACAAATGTACATGTATATGGTTTAAGAATAAACAATATTATATATTGAAAGATTAACCATAATTTACTGACTTTTTCCAGTTAAGTTTTTTCTTATAATCGTCGGTCAATATGACAATTGAATTCTTAATATAGTAGTAAACGTAAAAACTCAGTATTAAAATAACACATAAAACACAAAAAAGAAAAGAAAACAATATTCATAAAATCTGTATTTTTTTTATTAAAATAGATATTACAATTATTGTATAATAAACAATTATGCTCAACATGATCAACATGGTAATGTAACCAGTGTCATATTGTTAGTAAGTGTGAACAGATACCTTTAGAGGGGGGTCTTCGCTAATAGCGATAACATAATAAGGGACAATTACACAAGTGTGGTGTTGATCATGCATTACACATATGGATTATAAATGATTGTATACATGTATAACCGTTGCTATTAATAACCATGATCATAAAGAAATAACAAGTAATATTCTTATCTCTAGCATGCCAATCAAAGTTAATAATGAACAATGTCTTTCGTCCATTCATTCATAAGTGATAAACAATTCTGGTAAAAACCAATTAACCATTGAAAAGTTTATAATCATATGTCTACTAGTTCATCTTCACCTGTCGGACGCCCTTTGATGCTTTGCAACAATGCTTTTCTTGTTATGTACTATAATTCATCTTGCAGGGCACCAGAGTTTGATACATACGGAATTTTGAATAACTAGAGTTGCATCAAAAAATCATTTATGTTCATTTTTTATGATAGACACACTTTATCCTTGCATATCGTGGCTATTTCCTTAACAAAGACACTAAAAAAAAGAATTAAAAAAAATGTTGACTCGACTGGGTTTTGAACTCCAGACCTCTCACACACAAACGAGCGCGTTACCCCTGCACCACAGAGAAGTTATAAAAACAGAGGCTGAATAAAATCAAGTCATTCTAAATTTAGAATTGCCATATTGCATTAAGCAGCAAAGGCTGAATAAAATCAAGTCATTCTAAATTTAGAATTTCCATTGCATTTCGGGTTAGGGTAATTTCGAGGTATTTTGTTCAGGGTAAACCTGTTGTTTAAAATCGAAGTAAATAATTTAGCAAAAATCTTCTCGCCCAAACAGTCCAGCATGTAGAAACTATATATTCAACTACTCGGTAGTCAGATTTATTTGTGTAGTATTCGGTAATCGACATAGCTAAAAATAGCATTTTCATTGATAAAATCATATTCATCCGCGTAATTTGTGAGTGTGCATTTATTGACAATTCTATAAGCCAACGCTACTTTTAAAGTTTGAATGTGTAGTAATTTGTTGGACACTTGTAACAAAAAATTGTTCTTTCTTTTAAATTGCTGGTTTTTAAGCAGTTTTTAGTGAGAACTACTTTGCGTTGTTAGGACTGTTAGGAAATTTTGTGTTAGACCGTGGATGTTAGCTATGTAATTTACTGATCTTGCGATCAGAAAATACAAAAATTCAATTGATTGGTCTAAAGAATTTTGTTAAACAGGCCTTTGGGAATGAAAAGTGTTAAAAATTCAGTTTTACTTTCATAATGACATGATGACAGTATGACATGTAGAGGATATTGCATGAGTGCTGGTTCAATACTGAATTTATTGAACTAGTTGAATAAAATTATAATATGCTAACCTCTGGCGAGCATAATATAATTTTATTCAATAAGTTCAATAAATTTAGTAATGAAGTTACATGAATATAATATCCTATTTAACACATACCAAAAAGGAATTATCACAAACCAAAAAAGAAAGATTGTATAAGGTGAAAAAGAATATTTTTCGTTTACACACTTAAAGTGTAATGCTATCATTTAGCATTTAGTAATGCTATCTTAACACTATGCTTGTATAACGCAAATGATGCCACATCAAAATATATGCATGACTGAGCAGTACCATTTTTACCAGAGTTGCAAAAACGGCATGGGTATTTGAGAAAAAATATTTATTGCCAATGTTCACAAATTGTTTGTCTAGTCAGCAGCTTATATCCTCTGACCAGTACAGTAGCAAAGCATGATATGAATTAAATGTAGCATCGAGCAGCTTTTTTGCAGGACTTTCCTCGGACCATTTGATGATGGGAGCCCAACTGGGTTTCTTACATAACAAGTTTGTTTCAGGAAGCAGACTTCAAGACAACAAATTTTAAGTTTACGATCAAGCTAAAAAATTTTTTTTTAAAGAAATATAACTAACTCTTATCATGAACACCAAATATTATGAATAAGAATGTATTAATGTAACATAAATTATATATTTTTCAGTTACCCCCAAATGCTCCAGCATCAGTGACCTTACAACCAGCACCAGGAGACACAGGAAAGGTTAGAAGAACTTTCTATCATATATCTTCCTGGATTATAAAATCCTCCCACTGATCTTAATGTAATGAAATTGTCCTTCATTGAATTTGAGATTGGCCTTTAAATTCAATTGCAGGACACAGAAAACAAATGAAGCTACTAGTACATATTGTAAAATTGTTACTTAGAGACTCACATTTGAAGATAGGGAAACCGAATGTGTAACCTCCATAAATAAAGCCTTTACTTACTAGTCTGGCAGACTGCAAAGATGGTAAATTAAGCTCTAAATTAGTCTAACAATACATGCCTACCAGAATTATTGACATACTGCACAGGGTTTGATAAATTTATTTGAAATTGAAATGATGAAGTGGGATAGGTTTAGGTCTGTATTCTGCCCTCTGTTGTCAGATCTTCTGAGTTGATATATTAGTGAGGTTATTAATAAAGGAAGCTTGGTACAAATCTCTCTTATTTTTGTGGTAAACTCTCAGTCTGTTTCAATTTTTAGCTCATCTGTTTCGAAGAAAAAGTAGAGCTATTTTGATTGCTGGGTTGCTGTTGACATCATCATGCAAAAACCTTTAATGTTGTCCATTTTTCAAACAATTTTAAAGGTATCAACACCAAAGACAAGATGAAGTTGTAAGATTGTAAGACAAGGGGCATAATTTTGAAAGAATATTTGAGTGGGGCCCCTTTTTGACTTAAAATACAAATTGTTCAGTAATTACGCAAATTACCATAAAAAAAAAACAAATGCTTAAATAAATATTCAGATTCTTCTTAAATAGGAAGTACAAAGATTAAATCAAACATAATGGACACAGATATAAATGCACTAGATTTAGAATATGACCAACAGTTTGTTATTCTCTTTTCAGAATTGTTTCCTTGGTGTAAATATTTCTCAGAAAAAAACAACTGGTCAAATGATTGCCTGTTTATGGCTGTAATGCATGAGATATTACTATATATCACGTATAGTTAATCACATTTTATGTGATGTTTGTTCATTATAGACCCTTGTTAGGAGGTCTCTGTCTTATAACTGTTGTTTCTTACGAGTAAGATATATTGGTGGCAATGTTTATATACAGATCTGTCAATTATACCATTCCTGATATTGATGTGCGTGTCTTTATGTGAGAGATATATATGCATGTATAGGGGGACTTTCAAGTGGTGATCTCACAAAGGATAAATAACAGCAAGTTACAAAATATTCTTACAAACTGTTGTAGCTTAACAGTGAGTGACCTACAGAATACCAAGATTTTTATCATGCCCCTGGGATTGACCCCGTCCCTGGGGTGACTTAGTTGATATAGTTTTGTAAGAGAAAACATATTTTCAGTCTTACTTCCTGAAAATACATGCCTAGAGTCCAAATATTTGTCATGTAGCATTGCCTTGTTGACCTCTACAAAATTAATATAAATCATGCCCCTGGGGTCAGTAAGCACCACTTATCCTGTAATAAAGCAATGTTTGATCAAATGCAAGACATGTTTTGTGAGAAATCAATTTCTTAGGAAATTATCCCAGTCACTGTTAGAGGAAAAATGAGTTAGAGTCTAATTAATCACCATTGTATAATTTTTCTTCTTATTCAGATTATTTACTCATAGGGCTAGCATTAAATATAGTCAGGAGTATCCTTGAAATATTCATTGTGGAAATGAATAAGAGCATGCAGAATTGAAAAACGTTTTTGTTTTATTGTAAGGGAGGGGGGTGGGGTTGAAGGTTGGAGTTGTGGAGAGGATGAACTGTCTGCATCAGACACGTTTTGCATCAACTTTGGATGAAAAAAAAATCTTTCTAGACTAAATTGTAATGGTATTTTTATTTTTTGAGAACATGTTTAAGAACTTAAGAATTTAAGAACAAACAATACAGAATATAACTGATTATGATATGTTTTCCCCTCGTCAATAGTCTCTGACACTATATAGCATTATATTCAGGACCTGTAGAGATTATTGTCTCTGATAACCTATATGGATAGCCAATATAACCTTTCATAGATTCTTTTTTTTCCTAGCAAAACAGTAATTGTTAGCTGCTGTATAGACCGCTGGTCCAAATTATTGGACATTTCAGAACTTGATTAAATCTTACAAAAGATCTCTATGCGTGCTTTGTTTGGAAATCTTTTCTTTTAGGCCATCAAATGTAAAAAACAATCATCACATAGAAACACCTTCGCAACTGCTGTTTTGCAAAGAATATGCCAGAAATAGATTATGCATGCAAAAAACCCCAAACAACACCCTTTCCTTCTGCACTTCTGCTTATTAAACATTGAATAACCTTTCTCTCCACTTTAATTGTTGCCAGTACCTGATTTCGAGGTTTCAATTCCAATCAAATCTAAGATCCCTATCAAAATAATGAACAGTTTCAAATTCAAAATTTACATTTTCATTTTAAAGTCAGTTGGCAAAGATGGGATAGTAGTATGAAGATTTGCAATTAGAAGGTAGAACAGTGATGATTTGAAAAGGTTTTACACTTGGCAAACTTAGGAGGGATGGAATCTGCAATGAAGTGGCAAAGATTTGTGACCGGGGGGGGGGGGGGGGGTTAAACTTATATGAACTTACAGCCAACAGGAGGGGTCTAAAACTGTGATGAAGTGGTAGGGATTTTTAACTTGACCAAAAGGAGTCACAAGGGCCTTGGTGAAGTGAACTTGGCTAACAGCTAGGGGAGACAAAACAGACATTAAGTGGCAGGGATTTCAATTGGAATTAATGTTTTTAAGATATTGGGATGAAGAAATGGGGATAGATTATTTAGTCAGTGTATTGGGTTTTGGTTTGTTTGGATGAAAGGATAAGGAAGTACCCCATCAATTACTGTGTGAAATGACTGAAAGAAAGGTAGACAGAAAGTAATTATGTCATATTTAGATGGTGAAAACTGTGTATGTCTAGATATTTGCTAATAAAAAATCCGAACTTTGAGTATCAAACCAATCATTGTAGAATAAGCCAGCATTTATTGGCCATTATCTTATAACCGATGGTCTTATGAAAGGTTTGGTAAATCATTAACAAAAGGAAAATATAGACTGTCTGCCTCATTTTGCAGAAAGAGAATGTTTAGTGAGATTTTGGCTACTTTTAGAAACATTTTTCTTATAATTATACTGGTTGTATGTGTTTCTGTATTCTGTGTTTATACAGGGTCAGTACCTTCAGGTAATTATACTGTCTTCTCCAGGTGAATCACTTGACTACAGAAAGTTGGTAATAACACTGTGGTCTGCATGCATTATTGATTATTTTAAATATCATAGGTCGGACATATGCACCTGAACTGTACTTTAAAGGGACTCCACTGAGGTTTTTTGACATGTTGGAACTAGAAATAATTTTTCGAGATAAATGTTTCGTCTGATATAAGTCTAGATTTATAAATTGTGTCAAAAATTTCAGATCCTTGTCTCATTCCGTTTTACCAGAATGATCATTCTAATGTGAAAAATAACCAAAAATGGAAAAGCGTAACATGGCTTTTTTGCTAATTAGGCAAATAATAGCACAAACATGATTTTCAGTTTATTTCAGAAAATATTTCTTTACTTTCTTTTACATATCTTTCTGTTTTTAGTTCCCGGCTTATATGTGTAAAAAAATTGAATTTCATGTTTTTATTCTTTTGGACCTCAGTGGAGTTCCTTTAAGAAAATGGATAAAAAATTGGGAAGACCTACCTGCCAACAGTTCATGTGATTAAAATTATTTAATTGTAAGTCACTGTATTGATTATATTTTGTTTTTGTTGTTTTCAGCCATGTGGTGTAGATTATGAGTTGAAGACATATGTGGCAGAGAATTTAGAGGAAAAACCTCATAAAAGGTAAATTTTCCATAACACATCCATAAAATGTCCCTTTTACCAATCATGATTATACACAAATTGTTAGCATTTAGTGTTGTCCAGTTTATTCTGAATTTTGCATATCATTAATATTACTATCAATTGTAATTGAAAAAGCAGTATCATCATCTTTGTGTAATAATGGGTCCTTCTAAACTTAATAAGAGTTAACCAGATATTGCACTAAGGTGACGATATATATTTTGAAACTGAATAAGAGAAAGTAGACCAATCAGGATACAATATCATCAACACATTAGAGAAAAACAGAAATAAAGAAAGCCCAACATGGCAAAATTGATATGAAAATATTTACGTTCAAAAACCCCACTGAAATTCAAAGATATGTAAATGTAAGACCAGGATTCATACAGTGCAAAAGTATAAGCATAATGAAGTGAATGTTACAAAAGTTTGAAATACTTCAAGCTTTTTTTTGAAAGGTATTTCTTCTCCATTCTACATATATATTAATGGAGCTACTATATATACATACTAGTTAAAGCATATTAATATTAACATCATATAATTTAAAATTTCATGGTTCTAAGAAGCTATTTTATACCAGATCAAGACTTGAAGCATAAAAAAAAACTGTTACAGATATGGATGAGAAATCTTATTTGTTTTATTGATTGTAGCTCGAGTGGCAAGTATTTGTCAAGTGTTATCTGTGATTTCTAGGGCAGATCTTTACCCTACAGGCAACTCTCTTTTTATTAAAAAATAAGAAAAAAAGTCTGTACATTTATTGTTTGTGTGTGTAGCTATATCAGTATATGACTATATATATATCAGTGGAGTCAGAGTATGGTTGTAGCATGATATTATATATTGAGTTGTGTTCGGTAAATTACTGAATTCAAAATTAATATGTCACCATTTGGCAATTAAATACTAAGGACATGATTGGTGACATGTCCGGGATCTGTACTCCTGGTGCCTTAAAAGGTGGATGGACCCTGACTAAGCTTAGAACATACGCACTCCTATGGTTGTGGCTTTAAAATGTTTTGATTGGCTGATTAAAGAATGAAATATTAATAACTGGGATGCACTTTTATAATTATGTTGAAATTCGATGGCTGGCCATGAATATGGTAGGCTCAAGACACTGTCCTGAATATGGCAGACCAAAGCTTACCTGCTTTAACAATTGAATATTTAAGACTGATTCGGTCATTGTGTTGAAAATAACAAGTCAAAATTGGTTGAGGGGTAAAGACCAATTATGGAAGGCCATGCATAGGGCAATTAGCAATCCACCATATACTATCGTTGTACTGTTGAGATTAACACACAAAACTTTTTTTAAGGAAATATTCAGTATGATATGAGAGAGTCAAATTTGAATTATCAAAAAATAATTATAATTCATTAGCACTATTGGAATAAAATGTTTGTTGAGTTATTTCAGTTTCAGTAATAAGGAATAAAAATTACAAGGTCTTATAGCAGTAAAACATATTATATATATTTCAGGAATTCCGTCCGTCTGGCCATAAGAAAGCTGACATATGCCCCGGAGGAGCCTGCACCACAACCTAGTGCAGAAACATCAAAAGATTTCATGATGAGCCCTGGAAATATAAAACTGGAGGCGTCACTTGATAAAGAGGTATGTTATTATTGGCTTGATCTTTCAGTGGGTGTGTCCATCTGGAGCTTCAACTTGGAAATTTATAAGTGCTTTAAAAAGAATAACATTAATGAGATGGTGTCTTGTCCATGACTCTGATCTGTGATCAAAGGTCTAAAGTGGGGACTGTGTCTGATGAATCATGTCCTAGATAGATTTGAGATTACAAGCTGGGAATGTTGTATCATTAAGCTCTGCTGAATGGAGGCTATTTTCTGTGTAACCTCCTTGGTAAGTCTGTCACTGACACTGTTTACATCTGTTGTATTCTATAATTGCAGGGAAATATATATATGTCCTATGGCCACAATTGCAGTTTACACCTAATGCTCCTCTAACAAAACATTCATCCATGTATTCATGGTCGTATCTCGTGAGACGGTTTTATCTCGTTATGTCAACAGAAATAAATAAAGTATCTCATTTATATTTTATCAAATGTTAGACCACTAGTTAGATATCATAAGTGACAAATATTATATAATGACATTAAGTTTCTCCTCTCTTACATATAGACTATCAGCCAGCAGGCATGATTCAGTATACATCCTAAATTCCCAATAGTAATTTTATTTTCTGCTCGCGATAATTTTCTAGATAATTTTTCTAGCTTTCCCAGAAAATTGAGAAATATTCAGCTACATTGAATATGATAATTTTATAATGGACATTGCAACATTTTCAAACCAAAAATTCAGGGAGTGTTTACTATAAAGATATTTTTTATGGAAATGATGCATCATGTGCAAGACCCAGGCAGTGGTCAAGGACACTGCAGGGGACTGAACTTTTGAATTTAATTCATATATTTCATAATTTGTAATATAGTTTGAAGTTCAAAAATTGAAGTTTGTGTCCAGTCCATAACTTTTACCTGCATGATTACATTAAATTAATTGTTACACTTGACCACCATAATGGGAGGTTGTATGGAAGTCTTAGCTCCCTATCTTAATGGTCAAGGTCACAGCAGGGGATTGAACTTGGTACATTGCATTGTTATATTCTTTAGTTCAGTATGGTCCAGTTTATCGAAAGATCAAAGCTACTAGATTTCACTTTAAAATTGGTGTACATGCACACAATTTATAAATTCTAACTCTTTGACTATTTTCTTGTTAAGCATTTATGTTGTGATGCAAATTTTAGTTAGATACTGTAAAACCTTTCTCCTTACCTTAGTGTCCTTTCTTTGTCAGATTGTCAGACTTTCTTGAAATATGACCGTAAAATCCATACAGATGTAGCTGTGTATTTCTTAAAATTAGACATTGTGTTTTCTCCTTACAGCCATAAGTCAGGATTAAGTTTATGTGCTGCAGATTATGTATCATTCTGCAGATCAAAGGTTTCTAGGCAGCACTGTCAAACCTTGTTATTTAATACATTCAGTTACTGACTGTTTTGTGCTGAACTCTGGAATATTATATTTACATAGTTTCATTGATGCTTAAAGGAAACCAATAGTGCAAGAATTGTTCAGCATAAGATACCATAAATATTCCAAGTTAAACACCTTTTTAATGCATTTTATCTAAAAATTGTTAAGATTAAAATACATAAAAAGGTGTTTAAAGAAAATCACTGTCTTTAAAGGCTTGCTTATAACAATGTCTTGGAAAGCCTAAAGCCTAGAAAAACAAACAAACAATGTAAAGCCTAAAAAATCAAACAAAAGTGTCTTCTAAAGCCTAGAAAAACACAGGCAATGTCTTGAAAATATGCATGCATCGTCTTGTAAAGCTTAGGAATTCTTGTAAAGCTTTAAAAATGCAGGTACATTTGTAATAGATTGTAAAACTTAGAAAGACAGTGTCTTGTTAAGCATTGAAGAAAGTGCTAAAGTGTAATATTTAGTAACACCAAATTGTTTTGAAGTCAAAAGTTCTTTTAATGAAAAAATAATATTGGTAAAAATCAGTATGACATGTATATTTTATAAACAACAAAATCTTAACATCAAAGTCCTGTGTCACATGTGTGACACAACAGTGAAAGTAAAGCATCAAGGTATAAAAGTTACGTGACCAGAAAATGTCTGCCTAAATCTGTGATTAAATCAGTGATTGATTTACCACAGAGCATGTTGATTGATTTGATGAAAGCATGCATGTTTAATGAGCATTATTACAGCTAATTGACACTTCTGTTAAATCAGCTTTCAGCATAAATACCAGGCTACCACGCCTTTAATCTGATCAAAATATCAATGAAACAGTAGAATAGATATAAGATATAGTCTGGAATTGTTTTACTGAGTACTTGTGTCCTTAAACTTTTGAGTACTTATGCAATGATTTGTCTCTTACCCATAACCTGCTGAATTTCTTAAATGGACTTGTCCAGCTTCCATTTTGGATTTTAGAACTGTCCATGATCATTTTGAGGGTGATAAGGATGACAATTTTAAGTTTGTCAGCAAACAGTATTAGTTCCTGGTGCAAGACTCAAGGGATGTATGGGCTGGCCTGGCCTGGCTCTATACTGGTGGTAAAGGTTAGGATAGGATAGGTAAACTGTTCATTATAATATCAGACAGTCCTGCTCATCTATACAGTGTTAACTGTTCTATGATTACCAAACTGATTTAGTTTTTCCCTTGTGACTGAGGGGATGTCTTGTTTGAGGAATAAAAATTGCAGCCAACTTTTATCGCTGTGTGATAGTAAGAGGCGACTAAATGGGTTTGAATAACTGGAGTCTGTGCATCTCTTAGCTCCAACAGGGGAGGTGGTTATTATCCCTGATGTTGCTTTGAAGTTTGTAACACCAAACTGTGTTGGTGCTGGGTAAATCCAAACAAACAAACAAAATCAGTTTAGCCTACTGATAATTGAACCCCCCTCTAAAAAACAATGGACAATTCCAAAATGCAATATAGGACTAGTCTATTATACAAATCGGTGATGTAAGGGTCAGATAGTTGATTTCTTTTCTGAGCCTTTTTTTAGATATTTCAGATATGACTGTTTAAATTTTGTATAGGAATTTTTTCTGGCTTTTTCAAAATTAATTTGGTAGATTTTCTCAGGTTTCTTTTTAGAAATACAGATACCTACAATTTTCTGGCGTGACAGAAAAGATCTGTGTAAAAAAAAAGTCATGAATAAAAGCGACGGAGAAAATGTTATAATCATAATAAAAGCTTTATATGAGTGTGTTTCAAAACGTGATATACTTTATTGATTTAGGTTTAAAGTGAACCATCTTTCTCCCCGAAAAAAAAAGCTAGCACTAATTACTTTGTCGCCCAGTGTGCGTGACAGTCTTTGAGCAGGAATAATTCCGTATTAATTAAGCCCATCAACATAATTGAATAACTTTTAAGGCGTATTTTCCAACATGAAAAGGTTTAATGGGATATATGAGATATAGTTTGATGATGAACGTTAGCTGTTGCTGAGATAAATGCAAGAGGAAAGATACTGATCAAAGTTGTGAAGACCAACAATATTACATACAAATAAAAATGTTATAAACCTTATTAGCTTCCCTGCTATAACTGAATCTAACAAAGTATGTGACCAGTGCAGACCAAGATAAACATGCACATCCATAGGCATCTGCACTGTTAACTATTTAGTGAAATTTTCCTTTAAATGGTACAAAGCTATGTTTTATGTAAATATATATTAAAATTAATTAAAAGTATAATTATATTGTTTCCATAATCTTGTGGTTGATTCTCCAATGAGTTATTGCATAGAATGTCTCTATTTTTTAACACATATGAATATTGTATCTTTGTTAACTGTAAAATTTGCAGCAAAATTGAATATTTTGCTGCTATTTTCAGTAGAGTTTTAACAGGTTTAGCTACGATTTCATACATGTGCCATTCACTCTTGAAGAAAAACAGAAAATTATTCTTTCATTCAAGTACTTTGGAAGAATCTTTTTTCAAAATTCAAATGAAAATTTTATAAACTGCAGGCAGCAGACATATAGCTTAATAGACTTAAAAATGATGAATAGTACATTTAATGTACAGTATCAAGTAAGTTATGGGTTAATTAGATAATTTCATCTTGCTTTTTTTATTTGGCCAAGGACATAAGTACAAATGTATTCACATTAATGGCCATTACTTGATCACATGAGATGTTTTCATTATTTTGTTCTATTTACAGAAATATTATCATGGAGAAAGCATAGCTGTCAATGTTCTAGTCGACAATAATACTTCAAAAACAGTCAAGAAAGTAAAATTGTCAGGTACATTCCATTTCCTTTATAAAAATATCATATTTTTACGGATTATGATTGCATTTATGTTTGGTTTGTCAATATGTTATATTTATTAAGGTCACTTGCCCCTTACTGCTGTGGGTTCGAAACCCAACAGGGACTTTACATTCCTTCATGTGAGGAAGCTATCAAGCTAGCTTAAGGAATGTCCTTGATTCTACTCAGTTGCCTGTTTGTGCGTAAAACAGTGCAAGGACTAAAGGGCACTTGAAGTCTTTTTGCACCAGTTAAGCTTGAAAAGTTGCCATGCGACCTCTACTGTGTTGGTCCAACGTAGAATGCAAACAATAAAAAAGTGTCTGACGTAAAACACAAACAAAAAAAGTTATATTTATCTTTAAATTATATCTTTGTCCTTGATACATTCTTGTAAATATGCCATAAGATGTATACAGAGCTAGTATAAGACCAATATCTTAGATATTTGGTGTTTTGTACCTGTCATTGATTAATCCATAAGGCTATATTATTAATTTTGTCAAACGGACATGTCAAGCATCTATTGTTACAAATATTATTTGCTATAAACACAAATGTACATGTTTCATTTTTGGCATTAAATGACAATATTTTTTCACAGTTCTAGTGTAAGGTTTGAAACAAATATTTTGTTATTTTACTTGCTATCAGTACATCAGTCTCAGACTTTAACATTGTACGAGCAAAACGAGGCAGAGCTCGAAGTTTATTCTCTGGAGACTACGTAAGACTTTCAGATACAAGAGCCAAAAAAAAAAAGAAATATAGTGTAAAATAATTGACGAAATTATTTTTTATAAAAATATTTGAACAAAGCAGGCTTTAATTTAAACAGTAGAAAATTTTTTGGCTTTTATATCTGTTAACATAATGACTATGTCTGCAAGGATCCTAAATATATGCTTTAATGTAGACGTGTACAATAAACTTATGGTATCATATCCTTTATAATGCTGGCATAAACTTGGCTTACTTGGTCAGTTTCTGTTTCTGATATTAGTATTGATTCACATTGTGTTCTGTACAGCAAAATTTTACTGTACAATATATACTGTACTAACTAAAAGAAATTAAGCACTAAATTTATCACACTGACATCAAGGTATTTTGTGTGAACTTCATATCTCATTAAAACAAGTTGTTATTGACTTCTGATCAAGCTTTACACTTCCATAAGATCATAATTGTAGGCCTCTTTCCCAAGACACATGTTTTTAGCATTTTTTTCCTGATATATATACCTATTTGTTATTGCCTTCATGGCTATAATTATAGGTTACTGACCAAGACCCATAATTCTAGCTTAAATTTTAATGAATTATTCTAAAATTTGAAAATGCCTAGTGAAAGCTCTTCGCAGATAATTGTCGTGTCAAAGATTTGGCCTATCTGAGAGTTTTTGTTGCTTTTTCAATTCTTCATTTAGTCTAGTACACACTTAACACAGAAAGTGGTGAACTAAGTCGTACTTAAGACACAGAGTGCCATTATCTTAACCATACTAGACATGGAAAGTGGTTAACTTAGTCATACTAGACACATAAATGGTTAACAAAGTCATACTAGACACATATTTTAGTGGTTAACTAAGTTCTACTAGGTATGGAAAATTGTTAACAAAGTCATACTAGACACATAAATGGTTAACTAAGTCATACTAGACACATATTTTAGTGGTTAACTAAGTTCTACTAGGTATGGAAAATTGTTAACAAAGTCATACTAGACACATATTTTAGTGGTTAACTAAGTTCTACTAGGTATGGAAAATTGTTAACAAAGTCATACTAGACACATATTTTAGTGGTTAACTAAGTTCTACTAGGTATGGAAAATTGTTAACAAAGTCATACTAGACACATATTTTAGTGGTTAACTAAGTTCTACTAGGTATGGAAAATTGTTAACAAAGTCATACTAGACACATAAATGGTTAACTAAGTTCTACTAGGTATGGAAAGTGGTTAACTAAGTTATAATAGACACAGAAATGGTTAACAAAGTCATACTAGACACATAAATGGTTAACAAAGTCATAATAGACACATATTTTAGTGGTTAACTAAGTTCTACTAGGTATGGAAAATTGTTAACAAAGTCATACTAGACACATAAATGGTTAACTAAGTTCTACTAGGTATGGAAAATTGTTAACAAAGTCATACTAGACACAGAAATGGTTAACTAAGTTCTACTAGGTATGGAAAATTGTTAACAAAGTCATACTAGACACATAAATGGTTAACTAAGTTCTACTAGGTATGGAAAATTGTTAACAAAGTCATACTAGACACAGAAATGGTTAACTAAGTTATACTAGGTATGGAAAGTGGTTAACTAAGTTATAATAGACACATAAGTGGTCAACAAAGGTATACTAGACACATAAATGGTTAACTAAGTTCTACTAGGTATGGAAAATGGTTAACTAAGTTATAATAGACACATAAGTGGTCAACAAAGGTATACTAGACACATAAATGGTTAACTAAGTTCTACTAGGTATGGAAAATGGTTAACTAAGTTATAATAGACACATAAGTGGTCAACAAAGGTATACTAGACACATAAATGGTTAACTAAGTTCTACTAGGTATGGAAAATTGTTAACAAAGTCATACTAGACACAGAAATGGTTAACTAAGTTATACTAGGTATGGAAAGTGGTTAACTAAGTTATAATAGACACATAAGTGGTCAACAAAGGTATACTAGACACATAAGTGATTAACTAAGCCATTATAGACACAGAAAGTGGTTAACTAAGTCAACTTTATACAGCTTATAATGGAGATGTTGCCATGGAAATGATTTCCCCCCAGAATGTTGAAATGTATTTGATGTTGAATATTTAATATAATAGTATATTATGAACTGGATATATTTAATCACAAATATAATGTATATAATACAGCTAAACACAAATAGAAATTAGAATATTGTAAGCAAGTTTTAATTTCCCATGATTGCAGAACTAATTATAAGCTGAAGTGAGGGGCAGTCTGAGTACTCAAGAACTGGGTTGAAAAAAGAATGTTACCTTTGTTATTTTGATTTGTAGACATTATGAATGTGTTTATCTGTATATTTCTATTGTTAGCTTTCACAAACTTGTACAATACATGTTAGCACAAAATTATATTTATTACTGGCTTTATTAGTTTTAAAATTTAGATTTTGTATTTCTTTTCTTTCATCATTTTTACTTGTCAAGTTAAAAATTCAAGTTGAAACATAAAAACTAGTGTTAGGAAGTTGATTTATGGTGACATTGAAAGAAAAAAAAAAAAAAAATCATATATGCCATTATTTCTAGATTGCATTCCAGGACACCTTTAATTCTAGATTGTGGTAGGGGGCTGTGTTGGTGGTAGGAGGCTGGGTCGGGGGAGGGGGTTCATTAAGAAATCAGGAGGAAAATTGTTTTTAAGATAATTACGTAGTACATACAATTAATTTACCAATATTTACACCTTGCAAGCATTATGATAAATTACAAAGACAAAATGTCAAAAATTATTGGCAGTTTATCTATCATTTTATTAATGTGATAAGGTTCCCTTAAACTGTCAAAAACTAGTATTATAAACAGTTACATGTATGTTAAGTCTGGACTAATTTACGAGATTTACCAATCAAAGGGCTACTGTCAACAGTTCCTGAGTAATACCATACTATAATGTCTCATGCTGGACAATCTGAAATCAGCATTTTGGGGTAGTTAACATTAACTTGCATATAAGATTACTTAAAATGGTAATTTTTCTTGCTGCAAATGAACTTATTTCACTGGGACAAAACTCTTCTCTGGGACACCTCAGGGATTATACCTGATTTCCGCGGCAGTTCTGGACATCCAGGATGTAATGACATGTATGATTATGTATAAAGCCAGTTTATATGCTTTTGAAATTGTTTATGTTATCATAATCAGACAATCAGTATAACCATATAGTTTATTACCTCCCTTTTATTTTACCCTACAGTGAGACAATTTGCAGATATATGTTTATTTTCCACTGCCCAGTATAAATGCACAGTAGCTGACATGGAGAGCGAGTAAGTTGATATATTTCATATTTATTCACCATTTCATATTATTATATGAGTGACACTAAAAAGGATTGGAGCACCATACTAAATACCGTATTCCGTTATATACCTGACAAGGCGCTTGAATGATAAAGTGCTAAAATCTTGCCTTTTTATCCAACGGAATGAACTTTAAAAGGTCTAATTCATCTTTTCACACCGATTTTTGTATGTAAATGCATGAAAAATGTAATAATCGACGAAAAAAAAAAGAATATTTGTCTATTTTGAGATCATGAATTTTGCAATCGTCTATAGGTACCGCTCCAATCCTGTAATGAGTTAAATCCTTATTATATCAACTATATATACAGTGTACAATGCATCAAAGTGGGAATTTCAGATGTAACTCCATAATTTATGTATATAATGTTAACAGTTATTGTTACTTTAAGAATATTTTACATGGTAAAGTAGCCTATAAAGTACATGTAAAAAAGCAACTTTATATAGCAGTTTTGGTTTATATATATAAGACAACTTTTTCTTTCATTTACAATCTATTGTAATGAAAGATTTCAATTGACTTCTACATAGATATTTACATTTTTTATATCTGTGTATATAACCATTTAAGACAACTGTTGCATATATAACCATTTAAATATAGTGTTGAATTTAACCATTTAGAAATGATGCTGTTATATAACCATTTAAATCAACTGTGGTATATAACCATTCAAAATCAGCTTCAGTATATAAACATTAAAAACAACTACAGTAACATCTGTGGTATATAATACATCTTTTGTATACAAATATATTTAAAACATTTTAAAACATATTTTAAAACTGTAGTATATAACCATTTGAAATGTCTTTGGTATGTAACCATTGATAACTTACCCATATGTGGTATAATTATTATTATAACCATTTAAAGAGAAGTATTTGAGACATGTATGCTATACCAGTATGTAAACCATTTACATGCATACCAATTGATAGCATTTGAAACTTCTTTGGTATATAAATATTTGAAACATCAATGGTGAACTTTGTAAGTATTATATAGATATGCACGGTACATATTACAAAAAGTGAAGTAGGATATTTTTATTCACATCTTCATTCCAAATGTTTTTACAGACTACGTTTTGGAAGAGAAGTTTTTGCACATTATAATAAATTATAATCATGGCACATTTTGCATTATGAAACTTGATATTTTGCAATAAAACATTTATTTTATACATTCTGTTGTTTTAAAACATGAAACAATATTCATTGCATTTATTTTATATTAATTTCTTGTATATTTTTTCTTGATATAATTGTAAAAATTTGTAAATTTGTTTCTTACAAAAGTTTGGGGAAAATGTATATGTCTTACCGGGTATATATTTGAAGGTTAACATACCCCTTCATAAAATTATAAGTTACATTAATTGAAATTTGTCAACAATCATTGTGTTAACATTTTATATTTTTGTTTGTAGAGAAGGATTTCCAATACAGCCAAGTCAGACTGGTTTCTGTAAAGTGTTTCACCTTACTCCGTTATTATCAAATAACCGAGACAAAAGAGGTCTAGCTCTTGATGGTAAACTCAAACATGAGGACACAAATCTTGCCTCATCCACAATGTGAGTATACAAATTTTGCCTCATCCGCTATGTGATTTTACAAATTTTGCCTTATCCACTAAGTTACCATCATAAATTTGGCCTCATCCACTAAGTTACCATTATAAATTTTGCCTCATCCACTAAGTTACCATTATAAATTTTGCCTTATCCACTAAGTTACCATTATAAATTTGGCCTCATCCACTAAGTTACCATTATAAATTTTGCCTTATCCACTAAGTTACCATTATAAATTTGGCCTCATCCACTAAGTTACCATTATAAATTTGGCCTCATCCACTAAGTTACCATTTATAATTTTGCCTTATCCACTAAGTTACCATTATAAATTTTGCCTTATCCACTAAGTTACCATCATAAATTTGGCCTCATCCACTAAGTTACCATTATAAATTTTGCCTTATCCACTAAGTTACCATTATAAATTTGGCCTCATCCACTAAGTTACCATTATAAATTTTGCCTTATCCACTAAGTTACCATCATAAATTTGGCCTCATCCACTAAGTTACCATTATAAATTTTGCCTTATCCACTAAGTTACCATCATAAATTTGGCCTCATCCACTAAGTTACCATCATAAATTTGGCCTTATCCACTAAGTTACCATTATAAATTTGGCCTCATCCACTAAGTTTCCATTATAAATTTTGCCTTATCCACTAAGTTACCATCATAAATTTGGCCTCATCCACTAAGTTTCCATTATAAATTTGGCCTCATCCACTAAGTTACCATTATAAATTTTGCCTTATCCACTAAGTTACCATTATAAATTTGGCCTCATCCACCATGTTACCATTATAAATTTGGCCTCATCTACTATGTAAGTATATAAAAATCTTGCTTCATCCACTATGTGAGAATACAAATCTTGCTTGAACCACTATGTTAGTATACAAATCTTGCCTCATCCACTCTTTGAGTTAACAAATCTTGCCTCATCCACTCTTTGAGTTTAAAAATCTTGCCTCATTCACTCTTTGAGTTTACAAATCTTGCCTCATTCACTCTATGAGTTTACAAATCTTGCCATATCCACTCTATGAGTTTACAAATCTTGCCATATCCACTCTATGAGTTTACAAATCTTGCCATATCCACTCTATGAGTTTACAAATCTTGCCATATCCACTCTATGAGTTTACAAATCTTGCCATATCCACTCTATGAGTTTACAAATCTTGTCTCATCCGCTGTGAGTTTACAAATCTTGCCATATCCACTCTATGAGTTTACAAATCTTGCCATATCCACTCTATGAGTTTACAAATCTTGTCTCATCCGCTGTGAGTTTACAAATCTTGCCTCATCCACTCTTTGAGTTTACAAATCTTGCCATATCCACTCTATGAGTTTACAAATCTTGCCATATCCACTCTATGAGTTTACAAATCTTGCCTCATCCACTCTTTGAGTTTAAAAATCTTGCCTCATTCACTCTATGAGTTAACAAATCTTGCCTCATTCACTCTATGAGTTTACAAATCTTGCCTCATTCACTCTATGAGTTTACAAATCTTGCCATATCCACTCTTTGAGTTTACAAATCTTGCCATATCCACTCTATGAGTTAACAAATCTTGCCTCATCCACTCTTTGAGTTTAAAAATCTTGCCTCATTCACTCTATGAGTTAACAAATCTTGCCTCATTCACTCTATGAGTTTACAAATCTTGCCTCATCCACTATGTGAGTTTACAAATCTTGCCATATCCACTCTTTGAGTTTACAAATCTTGCCATATCCACTCTATGAGTTTACAAATCTTGCCATATCCACTCTATGAGTTAACAAATCTTGCCTCATTCACTCTATGAGTTTACAAATCTTGCCTCATTCACTCTATGAGTTTACAAATCTTGCCATATCCACTCTATGAGTTTACAAATCTTGCCATATCCACTATTTGAGTTTACAAATCTTGCCATATCCACTATGTGAGTATCATCCACTATGAGTTTACAAATCTTGCCTTTATCACAAACCATGGCTCATCCACTAAGTGAGTATTCAAATCTTTTTTTACTAAAGTTTTCAACTGTAAATAGACTGTATAAGAGTAATAAAATATTTTTATTGTATTTTATTTCAGTGTACAGGATAATGTGCAGAAAGAGAATCTTGGTATAGTTGTCTCATATAAAGTCAAAGTTAGACTGATATTAGGATTTGGGTCTGGGTAAGTGCAGAAAAACAGAAGGTGAAGGTTGTATACATGTAACTATACTTTACTTTTGACCACTCCTACAGTCTTTGTGTTAAAAATCTTTGAATCTCATTTTGTTAAGCTATGCTGTGAGTTTAAATCCACATTTAATTTGAGTATTCAAGATTTGACTTTGTGAAACAGTTTCAGCCAAGCTTTGAAATAACTTATGTTCTACCCAGGTTTGGATGCCAATTTGTTCCTGGTCATGCATGTTAGTTCCAATGAATGCCATAAATAATTCAAGATGGTCAAATACAAGCCTCAAACTGCTGTATATAAGAGTCTAAGACTTTTGATCTTTAATGCAAGGAAACAGTCGAGCTATCTTATGGAAGGTCTGTGGTTCTTACTATGTGTCTGCTTGTGCTTGGAATAATGCAATGAATAACAGTAGAGGTCTTTCTTCATCAATAAAGTTGAAATGTCACCTTACAGTCTTTACAGTGCTGTGACAGAAAGGTCAAATGAAAAACAATTAATGATAATTAATTTGACAGCACAGAAATGGAGAGTATAGTATTTATTTGTTGTTTTACAGAGATTTATCTGTTGAATTACCATTCACGTTGACACACCCCAAGCCCCCAGAGAGTCCGGCTCCATCAAGGCAAGGAAGTATTGCTAAACCAAATGATGGAAGTGAAGCTCCTGTTGATACAAATCTCATACAATTGGATACAAAGTAAGTCACGTGACTCAAACTTCAGGTTGCTATGGTAACATAACAAAGTAAACTCTGCTTATAACAATAAACAGGGGGCAGAATTTATGTCATTATGTCTGGATATCTTTATATCTGGGAGACAACCAATTTGAAAACAATAGTTGGGAACGTGGAAACAGCAACGTTATAAGTGGTATATGGTTGTAAGTGGAGTTTACTGTACATAAAAAGGGAAGCAATTGCCCTAGTGGTTTAAGTATCAAGTACCTTGGTTTGAGTCCTACTCTGGTCTAAATAATGTTCTTTTTTCACCAGTACAGTCTAGGACGTAACCTTCAATCTTTCAGAGCAATCAAGTGACAATAAATATGTTTTGACTAAGTAAAAAGGGTATAAAACATTTTCTGATAAATAACTTTTCTTGGAATTCATTTTTGATTGGTTCTTTGAAGCTTTTTCTTCTTCAATGTAAAAAGTTACATGTTACAGTCACATTACCTCATAATGTAAAAGCCCTAGTTGAATAATTATGCCCTTATTCAAAAAAAGTGTAGTATGTAAACAAAAAACATCAAAGACTTGGGGTGTTCTCTTGAAATAAACAAGCTTGTCTATGAACAAGACTGCTAGTTGACCTTAAGAGTTTGATATTCACTTTGACATAAATTTATAATAAACATCCAGTCTTAAATGAGTCTTTAATTTCTGTGTATGTTTGCTTTTAAATACATCTACGGAGCCATAATTTTCCTCAAAGGTACTAACATGTGAAGAAGTTGTTCCTATAAACATTAATATTAGAATATACATGTATTGTACTAGCTTCTAAAATATATATGATATTATACACAAAACCCTTGTATATTTAATATTATATAACCATATATATAGATGCTTTACCTGATGTTCATAATGACATACATGTCGTATATAATTTTGTTGGAGGCATTTTCTGAAGTTTTCTGAAACTGAATTAGATGTAGACTTTTATACATGTAGACCTTAAGTCCAAAATCTAATGATCCTTTGATGACCCATAGCAGGTCAATAGCACTAATATTGTGTTAGGCCAGTTAGCACACTGTCTAAAGTTGACAACAGTCTACACTGTCAGCTGCACAGTTGTAATGCCATTGGCTTCAATATGCCAGAAATGATCTTCAACAGGTCCACTATGAAATAGGGAAATTCCATTATAGTAATATTGGAAGTTTTATCTTGTTCAATTGGTCAGTCTGTAATTCTGGAATGGACCCATGTTTTAACAAGGCCATGTTGTATTTAGAGAGTCAGTCTGTAATTCTGGAATGGACCCATGTTTTAACCAGGCCATGTTACATTTAGAGAACCAGTCTGTCATTCTGGAATGGACCCATGTTTTCACCAGGCCATGTTACATTAATTTTAGAGAACCAGTCTGTCATTTTGGAATGGATCCATGTTTTCACCAGGCCATGTTAAATTTAGAGAATCATTCTGGAATGGACCCATAATTTCACCTTGCTATGTTACATATAGAGAACCATATTTGTCACTTATTACTTCATATTTTGATCATGTGACTTTGTTCCAGTTAAAAAAATGTTACAATGTAACATTAATTAACTGTTAATAGATACTGAAATTTACAATTGCCCAGAAAATGTTACAAAGAAAATTAATGCTAATTGGCAATTTACATGTTTCATCTTTAACCCATTACTTCATATACACGCCTTTTAACGCCTTTTTCACCCCCCTCCCCTTTTTGTTGTCTCAAATGATGAAAAAATGCCTTATTTAGGCCCCAAACACTCGTTTTTGTTTGAGAAATGCTGTTAAAAAAAGTGACCTCTTTTTCGGCGCGGCCCCCCAACCAAAAGATACATCAGGGGGTTGCCAGAAGGGGGATGTGCCCCCTTCTGTTTTGGGGGGTTTGAAGGGGGGCGGAGTCCCCCTCATCGCCAAGAAAATTTTAGACTTGTGAGAGGCTGTAAATGACCCCAGATTGATCATAAGGTAACGTGTAACCAACGCTGAAAAGCATTTGACTCTATCTCAATCCATTGAGAAGTTGCAGCACTTTGAAATCAATTTTGATGGAAAAAATCAACGCAAAATAGTGATTTTTGGCAATTTTGAGATGTCCCCTCGTTGCCATGGTAACAGAAAATTTAAGCCTGAGCATGTTGTTGCAAGGACAATGGTCCAGTCAACATTTGTGCCAAGTTTGATTAGTGTTGAAGCAGTTTTTATAGTATTATAGCAATTTGAACTTGTAACGGGAGACTTTTCAATGAAAACAGCCATTTTTCACAAAATGCTCATGAAGTAATGGGTTAATGAAAAAAATAAAAAAATCTACAAAACAACACTTTTTCTTCAAATTTATATGACAGGCCATGTTTAAACATGAAAAAACGCAATTTAGGGTAATTTCAAGTATTTTCATCATTTTCTGTTAACCCATTACTTCATATACACGCCTTTTAACGCCTTTTTCACCCCCCTCCCCTTTTTGTTGTCTCAAATGATGAAAAAATGCCTTATTTAGGCCCCAAACACTTGTTTTTGTTTGAGAAATGCTGTTAAAAAAAGTGACCTCTTTTTCGGCGCGGCCCCCCAACCAAAAGATACATCAGGGGGTTGCCAGAAGGGGGATGTGCCCCCTTCTGTTTTGGGGGGTTTGAAGGGGGGCGGAGTCCCCCTCATCGCCAAGAAAATTTTAGACTTGTGAGAGGCTGTAAATGACCCCAGATTGATCATAAGGTAACGTGTAACCAACGCTGAAAAGCATTTGACTCTATCTCAATCCATTGAGAAGTTGCAGCACTTTGAAATCAATTTTGATGGAAAAAATCAACGCAAAATAGTGATTTTTTGCAATTTTGAGATGTCCCCTCGTTGCCATGGTAACAGAAAATTTAAGCCTGAGCATGTTGTTGCAAGGACAATGGTCCAGTCAACATTTGTGCCAAGTTTGATTAGTGTTGAAGCAGTTTTTATAGTATTATAGCAATTTGAACTTGTAACGGGAGACTTTTCAATGAAAACAGCCATTTTTCACAAAATGCTCATGAAGTAATGGGTTAATGAAAAAAATAAAAAAATCTACAAAACAACACTTTTTCTTCAAATTTATATGACAGGCCATGTTTAAACATGAAAAAACGCAATTTAGGGTAATTTCAAGTATTTTCATCATTTTCTGTTAACCCATTACTTCATATACACGCCTTTTAACGCCTTTTTCACCCCCCTCCCCTTTTTGTTGTCTCAAATGATGAAAAAATGCCTTATTTAGGCCCCAAACACTCGTTTTTGTTTGAGAAATGCTGTTAAAAAAAGTGACCTCTTTTTCGGCGCGGCCCCCCAACCAAAAGATACATCAGGGGGTTGCCAGAAGGGGGATGTGCCCCCTTCTGTTTTGGGGGGTTTGAAGGGGGGCGGAGTCCCCCTCATCGCCAAGAAAATTTTAGACTTGTGAGAGGCTGTAAATGACCCCAGATTGATCATAAGGTAACGTGTAACCAACGCTGAAAAGCATTTGACTCTATCTCAATCCATTGAGAAGTTGCAGCACTTTGAAATCAATTTTGATGGAAAAAATCAACGCAAAATAGTGATTTTTGGCAATTTTGAGATGTCCCCTCGTTGCCATGGTAACAGAAAATTTAAGCCTGAGCATGTTGTTGCAAGGACAATGGTCCAGTCATCATTTGTGCCAAGTTTGATTAGTGTTGAAGCAGTTTTTATAGTATTATAGCAATTTGAACTTGTAACGGGAGACTTTTCAATGAAAACAGCCATTTTTCACAAAATGCTCATGAAGTAATGGGTTAATTGCTATATTGTTCTTTGTTAGTTATTGCATATCAACAATTTATGACTTCTTTGATTTGTATTTTAATACATAGAAATAAAAATGATCTTTTATGTCTGTTTTCATCAAATTTTCATGTCTTCTTTATAAAATTAAGTAAATCTTTGAGAATTGAGACTTGTTTTAATTACAATACAACTGAAAGTTGCCAACTTTTAGCATTTAAAAGGCAGTAGTATGTCAGATATAAACAAAGACTAGTAAGCAATAATCATGTATTCATCGTTGTTTATAATGTATACATTTTAAATTATATCACATACTCGTAATACGGTAAAAGATATTCTCCCAATGTTTCATTTTTTTTTTTTAATATTTCACTTTTATACCCCTATCCCTCACACCTGATGTAGTAATCACATTGTGTATTTGTTTTATTACTAAATACATGATATTTAAGGCGTACTCAGTCAACATGTTAAGGTTTGTGACTTTAAATTGCTGGCAATTTACATATACAATGTACTAGAAAAGCAACAATCCTGATGACCAATTTTCAGAGTTATTTCCCTCTTGTTTAAAAAATGTCATGAACTTTTCATATTGCCTTTTTATTTAGGAAATACAATTTAAAAAAAAAAATACTGAGTTATTACCCATTCATTATAAAATGTTAATAAATTAGGATTTGATTAGTAAAATGATTAAATTTTGAAAGAATACTGTACTCTATAGATTGGCAGATTGCTTATATCACTGTAACTCTAATATAATTTGCAGTTGTATAGAGATTGCTTTGTGAGCAATACACAGCGAGTGATGCAAACTTAATGAACTGGTATTTCCTGGCGTCTTTATTATATTATTTTAAATTATGTTATTGATTGACTTTATTATATAATCTTATTGATTGAATTGTTTGTTTTCATCATTTCAGTGTGGAAGGCTTTGAGTACAAGGATGATGACTTTATATTTGAAGATTTTGCTCGTCTACGTCTGAAGGGTCACGATGGGGATGACACTGAAGCATAGATCATGTGACCTTTTGCTTGTCATCATTTATCCATTTTATCATGAATATTTTGCCAGTTCAAATGCGGGGATAGAGATGGACATCACAAATTGAATCAGCTTTTAGTCATTTAGAAATCAAATTTTATCAATTTAAATCTTTCCATATTTCATCATATGTTAAGGCGGAAATCTTTTTATATACCAGTACATGTACTTCAGTTTCCTGGTTTCTGACAGAAGTTAAACAATATTTGTTAACAACATTAACTATCATTGCATTTAAAATATCACACCAGGGCTTGAATCTTGGAAAATGAAAGTTAAAAATGAAAACACCAGAGTTCTTTCCTATAATCTGAAAATTTTAACATAAAATGATGTTAATTTGAAGTTAAAGAAAGAAAAATACAAATGTAACAATGAATTCTTTACTGATGACAAATAATAAAAATAGCGAAGGATATATACATATAAATCATGTATACAAAAGTCTTAACACGAAAAAAAGTAATTTTTTATTTTTGGTTTTTGCTAAAAAGTTCGGAACTATCAAAATGTTAGCAAGTTAAAATGTTATAGAGAAGTAAAAATATAGCTCTGAACACATCTGTAGAATATTGAACTAGTGCCCGATATTTCTGAACAATACACTGCCTGGTAACATATGTCTTTTTTTATTATGTAAAGAAAAAAACTAACAATAGATACACATGTGTCTTTTGTTTGATTATACAGTTTATAAAGTTTTAATTTTTCTTCATCATGGCATAGCAACAACATCTCTCTGAGCAACACAAATTTCCTTTTACAGAAACTTGCATTGTCCTGCATTTTTTGAAATATGACATTTTATATCATATATATTTTTTGTTATTGTAAAGCATAGCCTTCTCTGTTAGAATTGAAATTTTGTTAATTTTTCAGTCAAACATTGTTTACCATTGTTTTTCATATTGTAAAAGAAGTGTTAGGGATATAAAATTCCTTCATTAGGATCCAAATTTAAAGCTTAACAAGGTGATTACATGGTCATAGCAGGGAAAGAATTAACAATACTTGTTTTTTAAAAGGCCACTGTTTTTTTGTTTCCTACAATTAAAAGCAAGATAACATGTATATAAACATGATGGCTGCCTTCTTATACATAAGTGGTGGTCTGTGTAGACAGGTTTTTCTGTATGCTATACATTATACATATTTTGGAAGAAATTTCTGAAGGCAACTGTATTATGTTTACTGTAATATAAAAAGCCCATTTTTAATGTAAATACCTTCTTACAAGGCATCAGTCCAGCTTTGTCATGTAATGATGAAATTAGGTGCTCATTTAGATATATATATAATTAACTTACCATTCTCTAGAAGAGTTTTTCTCCTTATTTAAAATAGTTTTGTTAGATTTCAAAAAAATGTTTAGCTTTTTGAAATTTACTGGTGCTTATTGAACTGATTTATTTTATTTTTTATCAATAACTTGGTTTTGACTTAGTTAAATGACTGGGCACTGTCCATTTGTTCTGTGCTGTCATTGGTTATATAACAAACTAGAAAATGGAGGCTGTAAACAATACAATATATTACAAAATGAGAAAATATTTGATAAGAAATAAGACTAGACTTTGCAGCAGGTTGGTCAAATATTTGTTTCACATTAATGCAAACAATGAAATTTTTAGATAAAGTCAATTGTCCGATTTTTGTAAAGAATATTTGTATATCACCCTAAAATTTTAGATGTGTATATTTAATTTGCACTGTTATATAAATAATAATAGTAATATCTTTATTCACAAAAGGTAAAGATATGAAATATCAAGAAACAATTCTACCTCTATGTAATACATCCTGTCTTCATTCAGCAAACATTATGAAAATTTTACAGAGTTATGTCTACAGATGTCTGATATGCCAAATAAAACATCAGGGTGATAACAATAATTACGTTGAATGCTGCTCCTCCTCAACACCTATTTTATATTGATTTATAATACTGCACATTGCGAACTTTTTATTGGATAATAGTGATGTTTATATAATCTGTATACATGGCTGCTGTCTATTTATACAGTAATTTTTGCTTTATTATAAATTAATTACAAAGACTATTGACAAGTAATATGACCGTGTATAAATGATTTATATTAGCAATATATTACTCATCTAACAGCTTGAGCTATATATGATATAAACATACATACTGGACCATGTAAAAAGATTGTACAGAATCTAGGAACATTTGTTTAGTATTTGTCTGAAAACATCTAGCTTTCAAAAGAACCTTAGATCTTTGGTAGTTGCCTGGTAAAATTTTGCCAGAAAAAAATGTAGTTTTCAACATTCATATGGTATGTGCATGATAAAAAAACTAGCTAGGAATTTTGCCTGATAAAATTTAGCTCTCAATAGAAACAAGGAACATTTGTTTGTATTTGTCTGGTAACATGTGACTGTCAAGTACTTGTTCAGAATCTAGGAACTTTCCTCTGCTATTTGTCTGATAAAGTCTAGCTCTAAAATCATCAAAGTAAACAAACTGAAATTGTTTTGTTAGGCAATAATTCCTACCCGTATATATTATGACTAAAAGCAATGTTCTCACAGGCTTAAAATCTGTATAATACTATTAACTTTATCATTAGTCAATGTCAACATGCTGGAACCAAATGTGATAAACCTTTGCCACTAATATATGCACTACTGTTGGTAGCTCTCATAATGTTTTTGTTTTAATATTGAAATCCCTAAACTTTGAATGGACTGTTCCAAATTCAAGTATGGGCAAATCCATTGTACAAATTCCGCAGGATTAACATCAACGTATCACATTTATTCCTACAAGATACTGATATGCAGCATTGAAAATCAATAATGGATATCAGTGTCCAAGGGGAAGATCTGGCCAAGTGGTTAAGGTGTCTGCCTGTCTGAACAGGAAACATGGGTTCAAGCTCTTCATTGGTCAAATACTAGTACAATGTTTCTTCGCATATTTAAAGTACAGGTCTGTTCAAGGAAAATACAGTCTCCCTGGAGGTTGAAATGATATTATTTAACTAAACATAATATTATACTGTGTCAGTAAACTAACAAAACATTTAAACTACGATGAACTTACTAATATTGCAATGATGTACATGAAGTATAAACTCTGTGTTTGCCAATTATCTCTTCTAATTCACAACAATTAATCACATACAATCCGGACAGCCTATGTTTTTGTTCTTTAACTTAAGATAAGCTTCTTCAGGGATTTATTTTTGTTCATATTACCAAAGATATTGTTTCATTTATTAACATATGTATTTTTATTCTTATTTATTTCTTATGAAGTGTTTTAGATAAAGAGTTATTCTACATTTATATAAATTCCTTTCATTTGTTTTTTATGTATACAGCTATTAAACAATAACTTTCAAGTATATAAAATATATATCGGAGTGACTAACCTTCAAATTGGGAGACCAGTTCTATCTGTCATCTTATTGGTTAATTTGAAATTTGTTTTTGCAGTTTAATGATGCATTTTAGAAAAATAATTATCATTATCATTAGAATCGTTACATTTTGGAAGTAGAATATGCCAAATATAGTCATTCATATTACATAGAATGTTATTTAACACATTATGTTGAAGAAGCTACGCATCATTGAAGATGTAACTTGTGCCGTTGATAATATCATTTACACACATCAATCATGTACTATTTCAAATATACATATATTTTAAAATATAGTTTCAACATTTATGGTCATTTTAATATAGACAAACTGAATGTACAACTTATATGGAATGTAATTTACAGCAAACCTCGCCGTGGTAGTACTCAAAGTCGCCGCGGAAGCAACCAGAGTCGACGTGGAAGTACTCAAAGTGTGAAGGCTAAGAGAGAGAATATGGAAGTAGATCAATAAAGACATTTATTATGTTTGGATAGAAACACATTTGTTTTATCTTTGTGCTTTATTCAATGTTGTGTTTATTGTTTATTGAAGTAGGAAGTGATGTTTGTGAACAATTTATATATCATAGTTATAATAACATGAAATTATTTCATAGTTTTCTTTGTCTCCTGAACAAACAATATACATGTAATGATATTTTATAATTTTGGAGTAGCAGAAGTTTATAATAATTGAGCCATGTCATGACAAAACCAACATAAGTTTGCCTTCAAACCTTATTGGAGTAAGAGAAACTAATAGCGAACAGCATGGATCCTGATCAGACTGCGCGAATGCGCAGGCTGGTCTGGATCCATGCTGGTCGCAAACACATTATGTTGGTTTTGTCATGACAGGGCTCATTTAGTCTCCTCTTCAATGAAGTTTGGACACAATGTACTGCTATTTTCAATCTTGGCTATTTTAAAATTGTCCAAAATTTTATGACATTTATAATCTATGCAGGACCTTTTTTTCAGCTATTTAGAGAAAATGCCCCTGGCATGAATTGGGAGAAAATGTTCAACATATTGGGAAATTTGAATTTTTTTTAAGCAATCAATGAAATGAAACTTACAAATGACTTTAAATTTTTTTAACATGTGTATGGTCATATAACCAGTCATAAGTCAAAACAGTTCCAGTCCTTCCCAGAAGTTAAAATTGGAAAAAGAGACTAATTTGTATTGGGAATTAAGGGCAATATTTTGGCCCCCTGGTGATAGGGTAAAAATGCCCTACTATGTGTAAAAATGCCCTGCTATACCCAAATTTGAGGCAATGTTTTCAAGCAATACTTGATAATGAATAATGTAAATGTACACAGTCTTATATTATATATCACAGATAATACATACTTGCATTATTTGTTATTCTACACAGTCAAAAATCAAGGGAACAATCAGAGACAGATATATGTTATCTATGTCTCTGGAACAATATAGAAAAATAATCAAAACAAAGTTCTACTTAAAGCAGTATAGAATATGAAACAGAATAGAGAAGAGACTGTTGTAAACAAGAATAAGCCAAAATAGATCAGAGCAACATTTTTATATTGGAAGTGGATTTACATTGGATTTTCTCAAAAATTTGAGTTTTGTGAAAAGTATGAAATATCAGATGATATAATTTATTAAAGTTTTTTTATTGACACTGTTACATTGTAACATTGTGTTAAAAAGGTTATTTTTTTAATTTTTAAAGCTAAGATATTTACATAGAACTTACTTATAATGAAATGACCTGCACTGATTCTATAATACTGGGAGTAAATAGTTAAATGAACTTAATATCATAAACATTGTGTATTTGTTGACTTAAGATGCAAAAAAATACTTTTTATTTTTGTTGTTAATTCTTCTACATTTTAGTAATAATTATTGTTCTTGTTGGAAAGATTTTGTGTATTTTAAGTGTTTGTTGTATATGTTAGATATTGTATAACAAAATATAGATGATGATTGGTATTGTTTTATTTTATTGATGTAAAATGTAGGTGGTCATGTGACGGTATAGGTGGTCATGTGACAATATAATCATGTGACAATATAGGTGGTGATGTGACAATATTGGTGGTCATGTGACAATGTAGGTGACAATTTGACTATGAACATGATGAAGGTAATATGTGACTTAAAGGTTTCATCAGACACCAGAAGAGATCACATGACTTGATGCACGGTCATGTAAAAGTTTAGGCATTAATGTGACAATATAGACAGTCATGTGACAATATAGACAGTCATGTGACTATGAAGGTGGTCATGTGATGTATAGATTTCATTGAAGTTTTGAAAAAGTCACAGTATATTGGGTATAATCATGCAGTTTTCTGTAAGTTAATATTTTTGTATGCTGTCTGAAAATGAAATTGATTGGTATGTTATTTCTACACTAAAAAAACCTAAGGAAGTTAAAGATGCAAAATGTGCTGTTTTAAATATGTACTTTATTTCAAAATTCATGCATTTGTAAATCATTTTGAGAATAACATTGTATTAAAATCTGAAAAAAATAATAGTGTACAAGCTGTTCTATTAAAAACTAGTTGGAAAAAATACATTTTATATGGGTTCAAATACTGAAATAATCATGAAAAATCACATACAACAGTATAGGTTTTTTGCCTGTTTTATTCAGAGCACATGCTACTATTCTGAATTATGCATTTGTGTGTACAAAGCATATACCACTGAATTCTATTTTTAGCCTGTGTACTCCAGTAAATGGCATATTATGTTGGATATTATATGTATTTCCCATTCCCATACATATTGTTGGTGCTTAAGCTTTATTTTTTATTGATAACACATTATCTTGCAGACTTAGTGTAGCAGTATATGAGTAAAGATATGATATTATAATTAAATAGTAAGTAAGTTATTTTTGGTATATTTTTCCATGCATGATCTTTTTTTAAAGGGAAGTAATTCATGGTAACGTAACTGTGTTATTTAATGCTTTGATAAAGAAGGCTTTTATGCTAGGCCAATTTTTTATTAAAACTAATGACTTTGTTAATGTAGCATCTGTGTAGATAGTCAATTTTGGTGTCCAGTTTTAGATTATACAGTATACTTGATAGAGAGATGTCAACAAACAAACTAACAGGTAATGCACATTTTAGATAGATCTATGCAAATTAGAACAAGGAAAAAAACTTGAACATAAATTTAGTCATTCTGTGCTTTTCATTTACATTTCTGATAAAATAAGAAATCAATACAAAAAAAATGTTCTCATGGATTTTCTTTGAAAAAGAATCAAACATGTGTCACATCTTGCAAGTAGTTGCTTTGTATTAGAACAAAAGAATTGTTTTAATTATGTTGAATGTTGTATCTCCACATGTATACCAATTATCTAAATATCTGTTTAATGTCAGGCTTGAAAACAAAGGTAAAAAATTGTACATGTACAAGAGTTATTCTTATCTATGTACCATGATAAAACATTTCGAGACTACTCAAAGCACATATATATATGTAGCATAAGACTTATTTAGTGTCTTTGCTTGAACAAGATATATTGTTCTCTAAATTTTTACCAGTTTCATTAAAAAAAACAACAACTGGCTAATAGGTCATTTAGCAGATTTTGAAAAAAAATATGTTTTTATTTTTGTCAACAGTGTATGCTTTACAAAATGTAATCTATTCTGTTAACAGTGAATATATTTTATATAATCAATAAACCTCTACTTTCTGAAGTATACCAGTACATAATTATATTATACAATTCATAGTAAAATTTTGTATTGATCTGCCTCAGAAGTATGGGGATATAGTGACTATTTTGTGTATTTTGTATTTATGATTCATATGTTTGTATAATTGTTCTCTGTCATTTTATTCTGTTATGATTTTACAGCTTTAACATGTGAACTAAAGTTTAGTGAATAGTTAATAGGGGAGATGTGACATAATTATAATAAAAATGTGAGAGAATTGTTTTACCTTGTATTTGTCTCAATATTTTCCACTCCAGTTATTGTAACTATTATGGTGTTTACCCCAAACCAATCAACCCTTAAAATATAGATGTTATCTGAAACTCAGGAAATGAGAAAAATGTTTGCAGACAAAGTGTAATAAAACTTAAAAAGATTAAGTAGAAATGTGTCTATAGGACACAGGTGCCCCCACACTCCACCATTTGTCAGTCTACTGACTCTAGGTCAAATATCTTTTGGGCTACACCCTACACAAGTTGAAAATTTAAATCTGTTTACTTAGTCAATGGCAATAACAAATACTGTATAAATCCACAAGCAAACCCTCTGGTGCAAAACATGTGACCAACATTCATAAACAGTTTCAGGACTACAGGTCAAATACTTTTTGAGCTTGAAACAAATTTATATTAAGTCAAGGTCAATAACTCTTTTCAAATTGGAAAAATCGACACACAAAACCGCAGGTGCACTGCTCAAATGTTGATTAACATTCCTGTAAAGTTGCTTTATTCTAGGTTGATTAAGGCAAGGGCAATTACTCAGACAAAACAGAATTAATTTACAAGCTAAATCCCAGGTGCACAACTTCACATGCACATCAAGATTTCTGTAAAGTTTGTTGGCCAGCACAAGCACTTTTAAAGCTACATGTGACACAACGCATGGACAAAGGTAAATTTAAATCCCCCCCCACCCGGACAGTTGGTGCACAAAAAAACATTAGTAAGACATCGCATTTATATGAATCATGTCACAACTTCTTGAGAAAGTTTATAATCAAAGAAGCCTGGTTAAAATTTCTTTGTGGCTGACTTACATTTCACCACTGTGACTCTCAAGTAAGCAGTTCTTATAATGGAATTTCTTATACACGATAAAGAATGTAAGGTCACCTTAGGTGTATGAAAGGCCTCTCTAGAACTAGTAAGTCCACAATATTGTGCAACCTATAAAATGTGTGTTGATTTAGTTTGACTGCTGGATGAAGACTTCAGGTGTCCCTTCTTGCATAATTTCAGGTACAAGGTGAAACCAATATACAGCCAGAAGCTTTTTGTAAACAAGCTTGAATGATATATCCCTACTCTGATCTTTTATTTGAATAACAAAAAGTTTAACCACAAACATTGACATGTGCTTTTTTGTTAAGAAATAGGTTGTGGTGAAATTCTTATTGTATCCACTTATCTGATAATTAGACTTGTACAGGTCAGGGATCTATGTATAGCTTCCTCTATGTGTAGGTGACTACTCTCTAATATTTGTGTGTATTTTTGAGTGAATTGTGGGATGCACCACACAAATTGTGACTATTACCACAGGTTGACCCTGTACATGTCATCCTCACAAGCAAAATATACTCGTATGAGAACAAAAGTCTGACAAACAACACTGAATCTATATCAAGAAAGACCTTGCAAGGATACCAAGACAAACTCTGAGGTAATTCCGACAACAGTAGATAATCAAAATAAATTGTTAGGACCAGACAATCCCATACACAGTCGGCCAATCTGAAGTAATACACACCACACTTTAATATTTGCACACTTTATTACTTCTAATTCTTCTAAACATACATGTATTAACATCTATCTTGATGAGCTTGTTATTAACAGATTTATCAGGTTTTGAATTTAAAGGAGTTTTTTTTAGCAGATTAAAAGAGTTAGTTAATACATGTACAAATTTATTTTAGTTTGTTTTGGAAGCTGTAAGCTTATTGAAACACGCTCAAATCCATTCCTAGAACCAACCAGTACTAAGCAATTAATGTCAAGTTTCTTTTATTACGTCACATGGTTAGCCTATGATGACGTCACATGGTTATCAGCAAAACATAACTTCATTATAAATGCTGTTTTCTCAGGGAAAAAGTAAGAATGAAACCCTTTAAATAATCTAAAAACATGATTAAACTAGACAAAAGCTGGATAAATCAAAGAACACTTTTATGATTTTACCTATCTTTTTATAATAAAACAAAGCACTTGAGAACAAAATTAGAATTTTGATATTTCTTGCAAACACAGATATACATTGTACATAATTATATACACATGTAGATTTATATACACACAAAAACACTGTGAAAGTCAAGGTATCCTTCTGCTTTAGAGTTTATTAAAGTTCTATTTACTGAGCGGTAATCTTATTCTTTTGTTAACATAAAAGATCGTAACATATACAATAGCTTACATCTCTCTGTAATTTGATGCTCAAGCCATAAAGAAAAAATATAATGAATTACATAAAAATAAGTGTTTCCCACATGTTTTTGTTTTAATGTTAAACTATTTTCTCCATTTCTTCACAATGCCTGTTCTTCACTATTGCATCTCTCCATCCAGCACACATACAATTATCAAACATAGGTCAGACTTCAGGTCCTTCCCCTCCTGGTACCAACTGAAAGCATAATACACATACAAATGATATTTCCAAAATTTTATGACTTTTTTCTTCACCTTTTTTTTCACCTGCTCACCTAGGTACACAAAAACTCAGAGGTGGGCTTTATGTTGATAAAATGATGCCTGTTGTATAATGACTGGGTAGTCTGGGATTCAGGCATTGATAGTTTTTGCTTATTTATAACATTTTTTATTTTGCTTTGTTCATAACATATGTTCAAAATTAAAAAGCGCTATTCCGTATTTGTTTGTCGTTTTGATAGTAACAGTGTCGATTTGCCAAACAGAACCATAAAAACATCGACAGAATGGAACCCAGGCTAATGATTGGGCATCATTGCCAACAAAGTCTTTTAACAATATTTACTTCATCAACAGCATGTTAAATTTTGAACAAACTTCACAGGAGTTTTGAGTACAGCACATTAATGCAAAATATAATATGACAATATGATTAATAGAGGAGAACAGTTTGATAAATAGTTTCATTTTATACCATAGAAGATACTGAATGAGTGTAGATTAAATACTAAATTTATTAAACATGCCCAGTCAGATAAATTCATTTTATGCAAACCTTTTTATTTATCACATATCCAAAATAAGAAGGATTTAAAGTAAAAAAGTTATTTTTCATTGATATGCCTATAGTGTAACACTAACAAAAGAGTGCTTCACCACTATGTTTGTATATAAAGCCAATGATGTCACGTCAAAGTGCTATTACACCAGTGCAATATATTTTTATTAAATGGTTCTATTACACACCAGGGTCATGTTTTATAATTATCATTGTTCATTATCTGAGATCTAACACAGCTGAATATTGTATTTTTCACTAATTGTTTCACTTTATGTCCATGCCTGTTGTGAAAATAATTTTCAGTATCATTAACAATAAAACATTTGAAGGGGCATCATTTGAAATCTTCACAAATAAGTATTGAACAACATGTGTTAACATAGCACGACAGCTCAGTACTGAGTGGTATTGTAATGTGTATAGACAGCTGGTTAACATCACACAATGCATAACATTTCTCATGTAAACCATAACTGCTAGAATTAACTTTTGAGAAAATTATCTTAAACACATTACATGATAAAAATGTACATTTGTTACTATTAACTATTGTGATATCATGATGGTCAGCATGATTGTGATGTTATGTGGCAAAATCAGAAATATGAATTTACTTTTTTTTAAATCAAAATAAATTATGTTGAATGTGCCCCAACATTCCACTAATCAGTCAGTCTATGGATGGACAGCAGGACAGTGGGATAGACGGGGCATTAAAACATAAAATATATAGAAGCATTGTTTTACATGCATGATAGCTGGGAATAGTGCTTAAATAATTATAATAGATCACATATTCTTGAACAAGTATTCTTCTATCAAACTTACCATGGTAATGTTATTTCCATTTAATAAAATCTGGTCCAATTTTGTCACACGTCTTCCTTCTGGAGTACTTTCACTATAAAACAGGCAAATATGAGGATTATTTAATAAGTTATGTCTACAGTATTTTAAATCATACACATATGAGGCATTCCATTAGAAATACATGCAGTCATATACACTGACCAATTTACTGACCATATTGTGCAATGGACAATAAAACAGAAATCCAAAACTATAACAAATGTCACAATGCAGATATATAATAAATTGTGTGGCATATCATTGGCCTCAAGTCATTTCAAAAGCTTTTAAAGCTGGGAAATTGTCTGTCAAGGATGACTACTGTTCAGGTAGGGCCTACAACCTCTGTTAGGCAAACATAACTGCCAGTGTAGGATGCAAGTTTTTAAACAAGTTTTTTTTTGCAAGCTAATAGTACTGGCATATCAAAAAGTTTTTTTTCACTCTGACCAAGAATTTGAGTGTAAGAAAGGTTTGCACTAGGTGGGTATCCCATTTGCTTACTAAGGAGCAAAAGAAACAGTGCTATAAGTGTGCCAAAGAACATCTGAGAACATACAAAGACTTCGATAGTCCAGTTATTTCTAACATACTGACAGGTGATGAAACTTGGGTGCATATATTTGAGCCACAAAGAAGGAATTATAACATAGAGTGGTTGTGAAGAAATCAAATGGCCCTGTATTGCATAAAGGTCCATCATTACAAAGTCACTGAAATTCTGTACAGAAAAAAGTGAATGGGTTTTACAATAAGCAAAGCATGGTCATGACTCCATCTTATACACATTACATGACAATTCCTCCTCTCACAAAGCAAGATTGTTTTAGTCTTTTATGGCATATGAAAATGTTAAAGTTGTAAACCATCAACCTTATTCTCCTGACTTAAGTCAAAGCCACATTTTTCTGTTTCCCAGCCTTAAAATGACATTATGCTTATTTCATCATTGTAAAATGTTTTTAAAAGATTGACTGTTATAATGGTAATTGACAACCATTGACATTTGAAAATATTAAGGATAGAATAAAACTTTGCTTTAAATATTTAAAGTCTTTTTATATATTGAATGGTACATGTACAGATGAATTCCGACATATACTTACAGAAATTTCATAGGGCCATGTGAGTTATTCATAAAATTGAAAGGAATTATGGAAAAATGTAAACTGATTTTGACTTTCATCTGTTCAAACTCCCTATAATCTCTTGTTTGGGTATACATTTTGTAATGTCACTTTTGGGAAAAGATATAGAGATACAGTGATGATCTCTGTAGTGCAATTTACCAGTGTCTGCGCCAGATTCCAAAAGAAGAATATCTTTTAGTTTTTGAAAAAATGCATTTCGGTAAAGGGGGAATACTTTGAAGGTTTGAAATAGGAAACAATTTTATACTTTAGAATCTAGCTGCAGAAACTAATGAATGACCCTAATAACTAAAATCTTCTTACACAAAATACAGAATATGCATACATTAAAGCCAAGTTTTTAGCCATGAAAAACCAAGATACACATGTAAGCATGAATTCTTCAATGTGATTTTTATAAAGGTTACTTTAACTGTCTGAATAACATACAGTGCAACCCATAATTAGATGACACGGATGTGCTGGCTGATCTTTGTCTGCACTCGTCGTTTGTGGCAGTAAGCTTACGATTAAGAGATATTTTCAAGTGTTAGATAAGTGTCATGCGGTCACAATAAAATGCAATATATTCCAATTATTAAAAAAAAAAAAAAAAAAAAGACGAAGAAGTTTATACTTACAATTCAATTACATCTTCTAATACCATATCTGAGCAAATGTTACGGAGAATAAGCTGTATTTTCCTAACATTTCTCCTGTGTGAATTATTCTACATTACATTATGTTCAGAATATAAAATAAGCTACAGGAAATATTTCCTTTGCAATGCAGACAGTGCCATTTTAATATTTTTAAAATTTCAAATTTAAAAACTAAAATAAAAAAAATTCATTTATAAAATAACCACACTTTACTTCAGCTAATAGATCATGGTGATGACTATAGTATAGGACAAACATATACCAGAAAACTGATCAAATTTGGTATTCAAATCATTAATTCAAACAAAAGTTTATCACAAGACAAATCTCTGAACAAGAATTCAATATGTGGTGGGGTAAAATATACACACTAACACTGGTAAAAGAGAGAAGCTGACTTTCTAGCTTAACCGACAAAGGATACTGACATAGTCATCAAATCCCAGAAGTACTCCTACAATTTCTTTATCATTCTTCATAACTATATGAATTCTTGATCCTATACACTTGTCAACCAACTCTGAAAATGTAATTGTATATATTATAGTCGAATAGAAATAGGGCTGTCATTGATGGACAATTTTGTATCGATATATCGAGAGACAAATATTGACGATATATTGATATATTGACTTTAACAGAAGATACAATGAAAAACATTTAAATGTGTGTTTTAAATTGGAATCATAGTGATATGCATGCTTGTATTAGACATAACATATAGTACAAACTAACAGAAAGTGTCTTTTTTCTGTTATTTTTGTCACTGACATTTGAAAACAGAGCTTAAAGTTCAAGTTAGCCTAGAAAACTGGAAAAAAAGCGACTTCTCTTATTAAGCAAAATTGAGAGGTATATATTTACTAACATAAAGAATTTTTTTTTTAGCTTGTATCGATATTTGAAAGTGTGCATCAATATTGTTTCGGATTATGTATATCGATGATATATCGATATCGCGATATTCAATAACAGCCCTAAATAGAAATGTGACAGAAAAGGAAATATATGTTTTTTATGCTTTATGAACTATCAGAAATTTTAATTAAAACTTTTTCTCTTTAAATTGGGCTGTTAAAATTTGTTAGAGGATCATTTTATGAAGAATTGAGAAAACTAAAACTCTATTTAGAATAAAATTTCCTTTAGATCTGGAACATAGTTAGACATAAGCAACTGCAGATTTATGGCTGTGTTATGTTCACATCCAATTTAGGCACACATTTTGTGTTATTGATCAATGTTCCCAGAGATGGCCCAAATTTTGACACTGGAGGCAAAATTTAAACAGTTTTGGTGGAGGACCTATGATTCAAATGTTAATTTCTTGTCTTAACCCATTACGTTATATAAACGCCTTTAAACGCCTTGTTCACCCCCCCCTCAAATGGTGAAAAAATGCCTTATTTAGGCCCCCAACACTTGTTTTTGTTTGAGAAATGTTGTTAAAAAAAGTGACCTCTTTTTCGGCGTGGCCCCCCCAACCAAAAGATACATCAAAACCAAAAGATGTGCCCCCTTCTGTTTGGGGGGGGGTTAGAAGGGGGGCGGAGTCCCCCTCATCACCCCAGATTGATCATAAGGTAACGTGTAAGCAACGCTGAAAAGCATTTGACTCTATCTCAATCCATTGAGAAGTTGCAGCACTTTGAAATCAAGTTTGATGGAAAAAATCAACGCAAAATAGTGATTTTTGGCAATTTTGATATGTCCCCTCATTGCCATGGTAACAGAAAATTTAAGCCTGAGCATGTTGTTGCAAGGGCAATGGTCCAGTCAACATTTGTGCCAAGTTTGATTAGTGTTGAAGCAGTTTTTATAGTATTATAGCAATTTGAACTTGTAACGGGAGACTTTTCAATGAAAAAAGCCATTTTTCACAAAATGCTCATGAAGTAATGGGTTAATAACTTATTTTTCATCATCAGTGTTAAGGAAAGTAAAAACCTTTACGCCAAGAACAGGATTTTCATTTGCCTGTATTGGTAATTCTGACAAAAACCAAGCGGTCAGGTCTCTGTTGACTTACACTTGCGGTGACTTCGAGATAACTTATCTTCTTACAACTTGAAATGATTGTAATGACAGCTTTATTTTCTTTAAGAGTAATCAATTTCTTACCATTTGGTACCAAAATTTTGAAAATTGGTGAAAAAATGTTGGGAGTTATGGAGTTCATATTAACTCATTCAACCCTGTACACTATCTACCACTTAAACCCTACTGATAACTGATAAGCCAACTCCTAGGTACCTTATTGATTTTATCTAAACTGTCTCCCTGAGGGATATTGCACTGTTTTATTGACAGGTCATAAATAATAGGGGGTGCATTATGTAATTTGCCTCTGGCAGTCTCATTTTTAATCCAATCAAGCTGAAATGACACATAAATGTTGGCAATAAAATTACCTAATCAGTGGTGTAACTTCCATCACTATGGCAACATGTTGGACTGATTTATTATCAATAAAATAAAGAAGATTTTCAACATAAAATCAGTTTATTTGTAATAAAAGAACTTTATTTACTGTATAAATTTCTATTAAAACATTCTTCTCCATAATATAATAATTTAAAAAACATATTGAGAAATTTATAAATTAGAAATTAATACTTTGGAAGCATTATGCAAATAAATAAGTATAGTAATGACTAATGAGCAAATATAAGTATTATGTTATGGAGCTCATAAAAACAGACAAGAAATGTAACATTTATGGTGCAGAGGTATATATACATCAGAAATTCATATTCATTAAAAAAACTTTTATTTTCCTGTTGTTTTTTTCCTTAAAGAAAATTTCAAAGGAAACAATCAATAATTTATCTTTACTACTGTGTCTAAAAGTAAGAAAATATTAGCCGGAAAAAATAATCGATATATGAAATATGAATGAAAATTCTTAAATGTGTGGATTAATTTTAGATAATTTCAAAATTATATATAATAATTATAAAAATTATAGATCTATACTGGTCGGGAACCATCAACCGGACACTTTTTGAACATTTTTCCGTACAGATTTCATAATTCTTAACATAGAGACCTAAAAATTTGACACAGTTCAGCTAGGTTCTTCCCCTAACTTACAAACTAGTTTGTTTATTTCTGAATGTATTGACACTTATATCTGAGGCCCGACAAGGAGGGTATCAAAATTACCTAAATTGTCTACACTACAGTACCATGTGTCCGGACAGATATGTACATGACGTGATTTAATTCAGATAAAAGCTTGGGTGTTTTGATTTTTGATTTTTAACATGATATACAATATGTCAGCAACAAATGCTGAAGTTTTGGATATTCTATTGTTTACTCTGCAAATGATTATAGCTGGTATATGAGGTCAGGCATTGCTTTCCTGGCCCCCAAATTTCAACGTCAACATTCTTGAAATAGACATTAAAATATTACCAGTTACGGAGGTTGAATAAATTTATTTACTTAATTATAGAAGAAACATGCATTTATTGTTGGTAAAAAAGTGACTGACATCCACTGAACAAAGAAAATACTAAATTAAGCATTTTCTGGGCCGTCCGGGTTTGATGGTTGTCCGGTTTTGGTGGTCTCCAACCAGTATAATAATAATAATATAAAAATAATTACAAAATAAATACAAAAACTGTAAGGTGTTTACATTTTTGTATTTCTTACATTAGAACAGTTACTCTTATTTTCTAGAGCTTTCAATTATGTTACTTTTCTGGATAAAAAGGAATGTAAAAAAAGGTCATCAACTAAATATTTTTGTAAACAAAATCAAAATTACTGTCTACTTTACAAAGTAGCTCAATCAGAAACACAGAAAAGAACAGTTCAAAGAAATCAAATTCATTTGAGTCCGAATCAAGATCTGGATTTGGGCCTGTGAATGGTCTCTTAGGCAATTCTGACCGATCGTTTGTCTTCCACTGAGAATATTCCTCATTTTCGTCCGCACTTTCATTTTCACTTTGACTGTCACTCGATCTATCCGATTGATTCTATCTCACTTTCACTATCGAGACTAATGTCACAATCCGAATTTGCGCCATTTTCCGTGTCCGTATCAAACATAATGTCAAATAAATTCTTCCGATTTTCCATTTTTTAACGCAATATAACTTTTTTTCAGATAGAGATATTTTGATAAAATTTTCACTTTCGTATAGGTAAACCTTTATACTATACATATAACGCGTTTCCTGATTGGTCAAAATACCTCAAATCTAAATATAATCCGTCGAAACAACCAATGAAATGCGCCGACATAACTCGTCACGCGGTATACAGTAGTAGTTCAATACGCGACGACTACTCTCGTCATGCGGGATAGCCGATAAATTTTATACGACGACTATACTCGGCGCGCGGTACACGATAACAGATAAAGACGACGACTATACTCGGCGTACGGGTCGAATGAGTTAAGATGAGTGCTGAAAAATGAGGGGCGAGTTACATACCTTTTCTAGATATATATGTATCAATTTTTTATTTTTTTTTGTGGGAAATGAAGAAAATTGAATTAAAAGCATACCGGTATATCAAATATTAAAACATGTTTCAAATGAAAAATACTGCAGTTTACATGGTTTTGAGAGGTAGGAGGGTTGTAAATGGGTAAGGGGGGGGGGGGGGGGGGGAAGGAAGTGACCAATTACATGCCAAACACCTATGAAATAGACAATATATAATAATTATGAAATTAGGTGCTACCTAGGGCGCAGACAGCTCATATGATTTAAACACAGAGTTTTTTCCTTATATAACTGATACCGGAAACGGCACCATTCCCAATAGAAAATAGACAGCAAATTTCCCTATTCGTGACTGATAAATTCCCAAAATAACACTGAAAATTTCCTCAAAAATCGGCAACTTTAAAGGTAAACAAAAACAATAATGCCATTGATAAGTGATATACGATAAAAACCAAGTACATTGTATAATCACATGAGTTCATTTCGTACTTTTAAGTGTTTCACACCTAAACATTATTTATGCACAATTGTAATGATTATCATTTATTTTTTTAACCTCAAGTAGCAAAAATAATCATTAAAGTTATAATACATGGTTTTAAAGTGTACTGGCATGCGAGCAGTTCCCGTACAAAAATCATAGTTACTTAAACATTATTTTTCATTACGCTCACTCACCAAAATTTGAATGTTACACATCAATATTCAGCTCGTCACACAAATCATGGAAATTCCATCATGTTCTAAACATAGTATAACCCTTACTTATGAGGCCTCATATGGGGTACCGAAATTATCCATTATTTTGTATGAAGAGAAGTAGTTCCCGTACATAAAATCTAACCCATTATAATTATACAATTTTATTATATCGGACCTATTTTTCATTTATAATTGTTGAACAGACCATTATCTAAGAGATAAATGATGTAATTCAGGAAATAGAGCGTAGACTAAACGCGGGTATCAATTACCCGGTACCGTTACCCCAACGCATTCACATGCAATAGCATGCTTGTATGCATGATATTTTACGCATCAAAGCCATAAAATTATTATATATAGTAATATTGGTCAACATTCTGATAATTAAACAAGTTTACATCACATTGCCTACTTATTTGTAAACAGGTGGTATTAGTGGAAAACCCTTACAAGCCTCACGTGTAAGTATTTTTGCGCATGCGCACAAGGACGGATCCCCCAGAGAAAACAAGGTCACGTTTTGACGACGCACAGGTGAAAGTGATTTAAAATGAGACTTTATATACGTACTGCCGAACTGACACTTAGATTTTGTCTCGTTTATGTATCTGCTTGATTTGAAATTAATTTTTGAAGAATGCAAGTAAAAATCAAGCGTTTAAATGAAAAATACGGGTACTGCTTCTGTACGGGAACTGCTCGCATGCCAGTATATTATGCACAATTTTCATGTCTCCCTGGATAAAAAAAATTCCCAATGAATATTTTGCATCTAATGTTGAGTCAAACTGATCGATTTTTTCCCCAATCTGTCCGGTACCAGCACTATTCCCAAAGCAGGGAAAAAAACACTGACACCATAACATGTTTAGTGTACATGTAAACCAGATCTTTCTTGCACTTTGTTAATATTAAATTAAATGCAGGTATTTTGTACAGTAAACAGAAACAAATAAATTTGTGGTGTTCAACCTATCATCGGAGTGCTAGGAATATTTCGGAAAATCTCCGAACATAAAAGGGGACCACTGCTCATGAGTAGGTGTTTGGAAAATCCCTTCCACCATTTTTGTTAAACTCTTATCACAGTTTTTTTTTACGTTTTTTATAATTGATGTGCTATTTTATCAAAAAGGATATGTAAAAGTAACTTTAATATTTATCACCGTACCTATAGTTCTTATCAATGAAATCAATGTATGTTTATTGTCTGATTTTGTACATCATTCTTTCACCGGAAGTGTTATTTGGCAAAATTTTGGAAACAAAGTGATCCCTCGGAAGCGTTAATCACAACAAAATTACAAGAGAAATGAGCTCTGATATCAATATTTAGCTCAAAATGATTTCAAAATGGCGGGGCCCAGTTAACTGTGAATTTTTCTCAATTTTGTTATATATATTTTTCTATTGATTTTAATGTGATTTCAATTTAATTTATCATGTCATACATGTTATCCAAGAGCGCTTCAGCAGGCTGGGGAATATTGCCGATCGAGCTATATAGCTCGTTTGAGCTATAATAGCCCGTTCGGGCTATAAAAAGAACAAAAGAAAGTGTCAAATGTCCTTTGAAAAAAACGACTATCCGAAAGCGCATATCCGAAGTATACCTAAACTACTCCATGTTCCCTAACACTTCGAAACGTGACATTGGTAAACACTAGCAGCCTCCGACATGCTGCGCCAACACATATAATGTTGGGAGAATATGTAAATTTATCTTTTTAAAACGTCACCTGCATGTAAATAACTCTTATTTCTTCGTTTCGTAACTTGAAATTTCACTGGAGCCGTCCCGGAAGTGAATGAAAAAGACCGAACGAATTATTTTTTCAAAATATTGTTGTAATCATAATCAGCATCTGAAGCCGTCTAAAAATAGTAACAAATGTACAGTGTGTGTCCAAAATAATTTCCAAATTTTAAATTCATTATTTCTGAGGATACTTGTTACACATTTTTTCGCCAAATAGCAATTCGGTATCTTAAATATTGACTACTACTACACGTGAATTTCGTGCAGCTTATATACGAGGTGTCCATAATGGTAGGTTGTGAAATATGTAATACCTTCTTCCTTTGGTTACATCGTTAAGAATTATCGTCCTCACTACTGTCATCTGAAATATTTAATTCTTTGTATTTGCTTCATTTATTTTACATTATATAGAATTGCTTTTTCCTATAACAATAGCATTTTGATTCAAACAAACACAACAGTATTGTTTTGGTTTTTTATGTAAATCATGTGTGTAGAGTATTAATTTACCTGTAAAAAAATACGTTTATCATTTACAAACTTTGTTTACAATTTTAAGGGAAAAACGTTCAACCCAGGAAAAAATAAGGTGGGGCAGGATTGTCGAGCCAAACACCATCATACCGGTAAAATAGTGACAACAAATTATCTGGAGGATGGCTGTGCAAGATCGAATACATTGAGCAAAAGGTTAAAAACAATTCAACAAAAGGTAAACAAAATTATTGTTAACAAGATTATTCTGTTTTCTTACTACATTTGTTGAATTACAATACATAATTAGAAAAGGCTTTAACAACATATATTATGCCTTAAAATTATAAAGAAAAATTATAAGAAAAGTTTTATACCATCGGAAATGTAATTTGAATCTGCCTTTGAACTTTCTATAGAAGCAACCATTTCTTTATAAAATTGAAGCATTTCTTGTTTTGGCCGACCTAAAATGAATGTTTCTTTTAAAGATTATCTTTGTTTATTTTAAGATTAAACAATTGTCCAAATTAACAAACACTCAAATGCAGCTAACATACAAAACAGAGTATGGGCGGCAAGGGTGTTTGAGAACTGACAACTGGGAGGATAGTATTGGTAATTATAACTAATTATTCAAAACTTATATTCAATGATGTTGATGAGGAGGAGGAGCATAAACATAAATATATTTTTAACATAGTATTTTTATATTTCATAATTACATAATACTCATATTCAAATTAAAAAAATGAAAGATTTATCTAAAACAAAATGATATTTAACCTTAAAGCATAGATATTAAAATTCTGATCATGCTATAAATTAATTTTTTAATAAATTTTCTCTTATAAGGTTTTATGAGCCCATGTCAAAGGCTCTCAGATTATATCACCTCATTCGATAGGTGAGAATATTTATATAACCTTACAACCTTTTCATTTTCTTTCGAATGCACACTTACACTTCTCACATGGAAAACATATTATTTCAATTTCAGATAATCGTCTATATACCCATTTTAACGATTTATGACATTGATATTGAAAACAGCCGTTGATACAATATCATATAATGAAATAGGTTTAAATGTTTTCCAATATACTTTTCATATTTTGATGTATGACAATAATATTTTTTAAAGTCAGAATTGACCAATGAAGCGATACTTTACAACAGTGCATTATTATTTTAAAGAAGCAACAATTAATAATTAAATTTAAAGGCCCATTACGTGTAATAAACAATTTAAGTTCATTTTTTAAGATTTTTTATTCAGGTATCCTCTTACATATTTCATATTACCGAGGTATAATGTGCCTTTAATATATGTAGCAATTACTTTTTTAGGAAAGGTATTATTACAATTAGTTGCAATGGGAAGTTATCAAATTAAATTTTATAGATGATATAAACAAATACGTTACCTTCTATCAATCTGCTAATTCTGTCCTTGAAAATGCCATTTATAAAGCTTGATTCCTCTATAATCTTTTCGATGTTGGATTGGAGGAATACATTTCTAATTTTTGTGTATGATTTCTCATGTTCTTCTAGGAATGAGCTCAATATCTGATGAATAGGAATGTTGGGGTCGCAGTTATATAGCCAGTTGCTTGGAGAGTACAAATTATTGTATTGTAGCTGTGATTGAAAGAGTCTGTTACTTGCTTTGCTTTTGTAGTTGTAGTTTACTCTCCAGTTTCGGGCTAGAATTTGATTGTTATCAAAAAAGACAATTGAATCTTTCTTCAACATTTCATTTTCACGAGACAAGGGTGTTGTGGCTATTCTTTTTAGCCATGATTGTAATGACCTGTAGCTACCAGCAGGCTTGTGAGTGTTATTAAAGGAAACAACAGTTTTACTGTGGCTTATGTAATAGGCCACTAAGTAATTTGCAAAAGCAAACGGCGTGACTGATTTCTGGTTTCTTGCTTTATACACACTTTCAACGCCACTGGCTATGCATACTACTTTCTTTCTATCAGTATAAGTGGATTTGGAGCAATTTAATAAGAATGATGTTAATATACAATTACGGTTTTTCAACCAGGCTTCCAAATTTAAAGACGTTAGGAATTCTGGGTTTATATAACTTTCACTAACGTAAACACTATCTTGATAAATAGAATCGGATACAAAACTGCCGATTGCACCAACAATATCCTTTAGCTCTTCTTCACTAAAACCACCTTCACTTATCTGTTTAATGACATCGGAAGCCTCACATGTATTTAGAATGCGTTTAACACCCCTATTATCATTTTCTACCCATCTTACACATTTTTCACAAACAAAGTTACAATATTTACTGATAAGTTCTTTCTGTCTTAAAATGTGAATGGTATCTTTTTTTATTTTTTTATTGGTTAGTTTAAAGATGGGCCCCGACTCACCATCATCACAAATGACATCATGTTCTCTGCATCCGCATGAAAGCATCTTTAACAGTTTAAAAATGAAAGCACTGTATACAAAACATAACTTTTCCTGCTGAATAACCTTGTATTGACCTGTATATAGTAAATCACGGACTTCAACTTTGACCTCTACATTAAAACAATGATTGAGTTAAAACGAATTTTTTTCATTCAGTGGCCGAAAAACACCAAAAAAGTAAACAAACGGATATTTGAAAGAATTAAAGGAATAGAATATTTTTGGGCTACCCTTTACCATTTGTTACTATTTTTAGACAGCTTCAGATGCTGACGAAGATGACAACATTTGCGTGTTCGTTCGTGTATTTTCATTACTTCCGGTACATTTGCAGTGTTGGAAAAAGTACGAAACGAAGAAATAAGAGTTATTTAGATGCAGGTGACTATTTAATAAGATAAATTTACATATTCTCCCAACATTATATGTGTGGGCGCAGCATGTCAGAGGCTGCTAGTGTTTACCAATGTCACGTTTCGAAGTGTTAGGGAACATGGAGTAGTTTAGGTATACTTCGGATATGCGCTTTCGGATAGTCGTTTTTTTCAAAGGACATTTGACACTTTCTTTTGTTCTTTTTATAGCCCGAACGGGCTATTATAGCTCAAACGAGCTATATAGCTCAATCGGCAATATTCCCCAGCCTGTTCAGCCCTCGAGGGACCTGAAACCCTGCACGGACTTTCCGAGTAATATACAAATTTCAACTTAATACGGGGAAGTCAAAGTCCGGGCCCGCTTGGTTTTGGCTTGCCCGGCTATAGACTACACGTGTATATTTGAAAGAAAATTCAAATAAAAAACAATTAAAAAATATATAGAATTCTATACCTATCAATGAAATTTTCAGTGTCAGTTCTAGTAAGGCGCCGCCATTTACAATGTCACTCAATGATAAAAGGCGGTGTATTCCGAAAACGCAACAAATCTCAACTTTTCGGATTAATAATAATCGTCGAGTGTTCCGATTGAAAGCGGAAGTGGGTACATATAATACCGAATGACACCTTTAAAACGGAAAAATGAAAGGATTTTTTACCGACTTCCCCGTTCATAGGCTTTGCCTATTTTCATATTATTAATTTTAAATGTATCAACCATTCCACGACGTCAACAAATGGCCTAGATACTAGAAAGTCATGTTCGATATCCAAAAAAGTGAAACCATCACATGCTATATGAGTTTATCAGTTTATGAGCGTCTACATGACACAGAATATTTTTGTTTAAAATTATTTCAATTTGCTCATCAAATCAGTATAAAATCCCTTCATATGTGCAAATTATGAAAAAATTAATATCTGTTTCAAAGATTTAACATAGATAAAATGCATTGAATAAACTATCATCAATGTAAAAACAATATACCGAGTGGAAGAAGTTGAGATGGATTTGTGAAAGTCGCCATTTTCCGGTGGAGGGTTTTCTAAGCGGTGTTACTGTTTCTCTATGACAATGGCTCTAAGAATGAACACCACTAATTTTTTTCGCAAATCATTTTTTTCCCCTTTTTTTCGTTTTGTTTGATTTGTGTTTCAAAGATATATCTGTATCCACTTTCCACTTCCTCTTTACAGGCCGTGGCTGCAAGCCAAAAAGAGAGAAGAGCAATGAACGATGAGGGGAAAATCCCGGGATCGCCTATAGAAAGGCCGGGACCCGGGATCGTATAAAACATATATAGTAATCCCGGGAATTGACCACCTACTCTCGGTGTATAGTATATTTTTATTATCATCATCATTTGAATGTTTTTGTAGAGATTTCTGAATAAGTTTGATTTGTAGTACATGTTGTTTATCTTTAAAAATAACCTTTTTTTCACAGACAAAAAGCGTTAATTAATTGAAAAGCCGGGATCGTATTAAAACATATAGGGATCCCGGTTCAGAAAAGCCGGGATCGTATTAAAATATATAGAGATCCGAGGAATTGGCCAGTTCAAGAATATAGTTTTCAGAAAAGCTTGGATCGTATTAAAACGTATAGGGATTAGGGATCCCGGGAATTGACCAATTCAAAAATAGAGTCTTTATTTTTTTCCAATTAATTAGGCATATAATATATTGTGATTTCCGCATTTTAAGTTTGTTAATAAATAGCTCTAAATATATTTATATCCTAAGTTAAATTAATTTAACGTTCATTACATACAATAAAAAATAAAAACTTAACGTTTAATTGCCTTTCATTACGACAATAATCAACACAAATATAGTTTATTAGTTTTCCCTCTATATCTAATACGATCCCGGATCCCGGGCGTCCCGGATCCCGGGATTCCCGCCCCCCCCCACCGCATTGAACCCAGGCTGTGTGTTATACCGGTGCCACGTATGTCCGCCAGAATAAGGATTTCAGGACTTTACACCTCCTAGACGTTTTGGCTTTGGTCTTTACACCTCCTGGACATTTCGGCCTTGGTCTTTACACCTCCTATAGACGTTTCGGCTACTTTTTTATATTTAGTATTGTATGCTGTATGAATTAATCAGTAAACTTGTTTGACATACCTTAGTTGTTACACCTTAATTGGATTATATTGAGTGATAATTGAGATAACTCAATATTATATTTGCATGATATACATTGAGAGAATATTTGTTTTTGTTGAAATTCATAATTAGGAAATTTTATTTTAAAAATGACATTCTTGTTCAAATAAAATTTACCAAATATGTATCAATGTATGAAAAACAGATAAAAACAGAATAATCAGATTTACTAAATTTTATTCAGAGTCATACACTATACAATAACATAACATTAAAATAAACACTGTAATTCCCATCATATAATTTTATTTAAAAAATGACATTCTTGTTCAAATAAAATTTACCAAAAATGAAAATGTACTACAAAATTTTTAACAAAGACATAAGTCATTATTCATGACTGTTCAGAAGACATATTATTATGTTTTTTTCCTTTTCCTGTAAATGGATGTATTATTCTTTCATTTTTTTCAGTTTTGTAAAAGTTATAGATATATATCCAAATATCAACATTGGTTTAAGGTCTTCTTATAATGGCTAAGAATTTTATATGATCATTATATATTGTACGAGGGGTGTCCCAGAATTACGTGGACTTTTGCTGTAACTCAAAAACTACTGAAAATAAAAACAAACAATATCAACATGAACAAAAATGCAACTTTATTGCATTAGTACAAAAAATTTCAAAGTTGTCCGGCAACCGGATTAGTGTCTGTGGGCAGGGTAATGAGACAAGGGGTAGCGGGTGCGGGGCAGTCCATTCCGACGTGACGACGTCATTCCGGTGGCGTCGCTAGTTGTTAATAAATGCGTGGCGTCGGATGTCAGTTTTTTTTTGTCAGTTTTTTTTTTTTCAACATAGTCGCCGCCTAACTCAATACACCTATGGTGTCGATATATCCACTGGTCGTACACTGTAATAATAATAATAATAATAATAATAAAGCTTACTAATAACTTTTGTTACGATATTAGTGTTAAGACGACGGTGATAATGCTGACGCCGTATTATTATTATTATTATTTATTTCATTTTTTCATTATTATTATTATTATTCTTTTTTATCATTATTATTATTATTATTATTATTATTATTATTATTATTATTGTGGAGTTTATTTTGTACGCAAAGACAATGTGCGTTAACAAGGGAAATAACCTATCATGCGCACTGCTTACTATAGCAGTTTGGTTCACTTTCTTAAAAGCTGAAGCGGATAAATTGCATTTAAAATAATTGTGATTAGCTTAATTTTTAAAAATCATTTTTTTTAAACACAAAATTATTGCTTACCCTTGAATAGTACTCAGCATTGTAACGCCTGTCCCGATCTATGACGTCCTTGACTTCCTTAATTGACGCCGCAGTCAACGTTGACTTTCTCCCACGACCCTTGTCGTCTTCTATGTCCTCCCGGCCGTCTCGAAAACGCTTATGCCACTTGAAAACGAGTGATCGACAAACAAGAGGTCTCACTTTTGCAGTTTCCAACATTTTCTGCGTCTGTGTTGGCGTCTTCCCAAGATTAACACAAAACTTGATGATAGTCCGATGTTCCGCGTAATCCGTGGACGTCATTTTTTGTTAAATATCCAAGAGCAACGGTTGTCAGTTGTCCGCTGGTAAACAATAACGGAAACAGCTATGACGTCAAAATTTCAAACGAACGTTCATATGACGTCACTGCATATGCTTACGACGTCGCGCTATTTTTTACGTATTAATACGCAAGACATACGAAAGTAAAGACAACTTATTAATACAAAATATTGGACTGCCCCGCCCTGCGCATACTGCGTTACTATAGTGACGTAAAATATAGAGAAGCAATGTTAGAAATTTAAAAATAATGGACATATTCATTAAGGATATGTTTAAGGTATTGTGTACAAATTGCTAAAGTTATAGCAAAAGTCCACGTAATTCTGGGACACCCCGATTTTTTTTCTTGTCAGTCACCATATTTTTAATTTTCTATATATAAAAAAAACAAACACTCAGATAAAAAGAAAATAAATAAGCCTTGCATGTATTAAATATGTACGAGTACATGTTTAATAACAACACATGGATTCTTGTCGATCCTTGACGGTTCTTGTCGGTAATTAGGGATACTCACTTGTATAAAAATATGTTTACACCTGTAACTGATTCAACGATCGGATTTACTGGAAAAATACGGAAAATCTACCTGGTGAAATAACTTTTTTTGGTAGCAAAACGGACCCGAACAGCTTATCATTTCAGAACTTATGTCTATTCACACGGAAATAAATGCATTATTACGTTAACTTAAATAATCGGGGTCAGGGAAAAAATACAGGTTGCAATAACTTTTGACTAGCGGTACGGCCCCGGACGCTAGCTGTTGCAACTTCTGAAAATTGACGTCCAAAAACATTCTGAAATGGAAAATAAAGGCAAATAAATTATTTTAGTAGACTCTAATATAAATTCTTAACTGTACTATTACATGTTTTTCATAAAGTTTACAAGTTCCATAAAATACTTGTAAAATTCAATCGTTTTCACGATGAATACCACCGCGGTCCACGGAGATTGACCACTGCGTTCCCCCGCAATTAACCACAGTGTTCCGCGGGGGAAACGCTTACGGCTGTAGATTTGTGTCCGCGGTGGTGAAAATTTTCTGTCCGCGGGGTTACGCGGACAATATTTGAGCACATTTTCGTCCGCGATGAGTCACATCCGTGGGGACACGCGGGTTTTGCAAAAGCCGCGCTGAGCGTACTGTATTCAGAAAATGCTATATTGAATATTCATGTAAACTTAGACAAAGTTTGTAACAATTTCAGAAAATTGTTTGTTTACGGAAAAAATAATGTTTTTTGATTTTATTAACTAAAAATCCATTACTATATTTCTATATGTTAAATCTGAAAATAGAGCAAAAAATAGCTGAAAAATGTCAAATAGCTTGTTTATAAGAAATTAGAAAATATAACACTGTATGTCTTTGCTTTGTGAACTTGTATGAATTTATATGCTATTGTATGTCTTTGTAAATCTCAAATATATTGTATAGTGTTTGTATGTGAAGTCAGAAAATAAAGTTACAAATAAAAAAAAAATAAAATATTTCAGTGTAAATGAACTCCTAAACTATCAACTTATTTTCATTCAATAAAATGTAATATATCACACTTCCCAATATACACAGCTCGTTAACTTCCAATAAAGTGTGTATTATAGTTAGGATCCACATTCCACTGTTTTATTAGGGACTGGGATATATGATTTAAGGCTATTTAAGGCTAAAGATTTTATGTTTTAACAATTTACTAATTGTAATCACATATTTCAACATATCTAACATTTGCAACTCTTCTATATATCCTGTTCTGGATTTTGTATTTGTTTCTAAGTAAGACTATCACTTAATTCTAAAATCACAAAAAAGACAGATGCTAACATGTAAAATTGTGCATTTTTGGGTATAAAAATGTATCTATATTTTTATTTTGAGTAATGCTATCATAAAAAACATTGGTGCAGCAGGCAAATAGCAATTCAATGTTAATAGTTTTCATAATCCATACTGCATTACATTTTATATTTTATTTTAAAATAAATTTTGTAAAAAAAAGTATATAGGCACTTAGAAAAATGTATTTATCTTGTTTTAAGTCAATTAACATAAAAAAAGACAAATAAAATGTATCTTAAAAGATAATATTATCACTCACCTGAATTACAATCAATGTGTTGCCAAGAATTACATTCATCACAAGAAACTGCTAAATCATCATCTAACACAAATTCAAAGCAAGAAGCACAAAGATACACAGAATCAGACATTGTGAAAATATAAATAAAGTATGAAAATTGACAAAAAAAAGTGTGTGTTTTAAAGGCATTTGCTTGTTACTCATTTGTTAAAGGTGCTAATTTATATCAAATATGCAGTTGTTTTTTGCAAATGTTGGCCTTTGATTTTCTTTAATCTATTCTATTTAAAAAAGGTACTTTGATCTGACACTTCAGTTAATTTTTCACAAATTTGTTACAGAGAACTATAAGTTACACACTTCTAAAGGTGCTAATTTAGTAATTAATTAACCGGTGTTTATAATCACGGGGAGGAATCACGCCGTTCGTTACCCAAACAAACAAGATGGCGGATGCGGCCAAAAAGTAGGATTTTCCCTTTTTTCTCTGAAATTCGTGATGTTCATGTGTAAAGGTACATATAACAACCTTCTCCACAATTTTCCTGGCACACAGAAATTTATTTCATGGTGTTTCGTCCCGTACTTCTTCTGAAATGCGCGTCACCAGATTCGAAGGGAGAGAATTTTTCACCGGTTTGATCGTGGTAACGTACGGCCTCTTCTCTAAAATTCACTGTTTCGTTTACATATATGTATATTAACTGAAATCACTGACATTAATAAGTTGTAATATGTCGGCATCTAAGCATTCATGCCCATTCTGGCTAGAATAACCGCTGAAAATATTAAAATCGGGGCATTTTCGAGAAATGATAACGTATGGCGCACAAAATAACAATGATAACGTACGGCGCATTTTTGTCTGCTTAATTGATTTTCTATATAAGAGAAAAGTTATGTTACCAGTTACCGGACATAAAAGGATGTTTAGAACCAAATAAAGAAACTGAATATTATTTAGTGTTTGCATAATATCTGTCATGTGTTTTTGTATCGGATAGAAATATCCGATCCGAGGGCTCTTTCGCAATTGGCTGTAACGATGCTTGCTAACTTAAGCCCTTGTGCAGGTGCCAGTGGAATGGATATTAAAATCCGATAGGTAATCACGAGTGATATGTTTTCTTGCATATCATAGTCGAATATAGAGCAACTTTTCCACCTTTGGTGATCTTAAAGTTTCGTCAAAAGTGAAACTTGATCGCAAATTTCAAATATCTATGTATATGTTAGTGCTCATCCGTACTGTTCTATAGAAATTATAGATTTTGACGGGAGCGATAGCGACAGAAGGATGTTTTAATTTCTGTAGAACAGCTACGGATGAATACTAACATACTCAAGCTTTTTTGGCACTTTATTACGTCACTATGCTGTTCTATGAATTATAATCGACTATGAACGAACTTCAATAAAGTATCGTCTTTTGTTCTTCAATGAAAATTAACGCACATATTTTTTAAGAAATACAGCGCTTTCATTGGGTGAGAAATAAATTTGGACACTACATAAACTTCTATTTTTCATAGTGCTTAATAGAACCGTGTTCGTAAAATAGACAAGTATAGTGACGAAAGAAAGTAAATATTAATGAAGCCAAATAAAGCTTGACACTAAGTATGTTAGTATTCATCCGTAGCTGTTCTACGGAAATAAGAAACATTCTCCGGCCGCTATCGCTCCTGTCAAAGTCTCTAAGGGGGCAGGGGACATATTCGTATGATGGCCCCGGTCAAATTTTTTAATAACTCAGACATGGTGTTTTGAAGGTACTGATAACTTCTGATATTTCTCTGTCATTGTAATTCTTTCTTGTTTGTGTGTAGGAAATGAGATATATTTTTGGGTTTTTACCCGAAACTAAGCATTTTGGTAGCTTTGTATGTATTTCTGACTCTCCGAATGGAGGTGAAAAAGTTAAAAATCAAGCTTTGACAGTTGGCGCCAAACAAGTAAGAAATTTCAGATAAATTTTGTGAAAAATCTAAACGTATGACAGACACTTTATTTGTCATTTCTGAAAATGCTATAGCTTGCACTGCGTGTTACTGATATTTTTAAAGTAATCGGGCGGATTCTGGAGTATGCTGCACCTTCATGAAGATTGCCCATATTGGTATATTTTAGGTGTGATTTTGGCTGGGTGGGGGTAAATATAAATTGCTGTCAGTCATTTTTTGAAGGAGCAATGCATGCAAACTATTATTTTCTTCAATGTATGTCATATATCATTGAATAATGCTGTGCAACTGGTTATCTGCCTGTGAAACAGATTTTGAAATATTTGGAATTGTGTTTCTGGTCACACTGAAATACAAAATTTTTCATTTTTAGGTCCCCTGCCCCCTAAATTCTGTAGAACAACACAGATGAACACTAACTGATTACTACGCTACTATGATAATAGTGTTTACGAAGTATATGTTACTAGCATATACTTCGTACACACTATTATCATTGTAGCGTAGTAATTTTTACAGCTGTTCTTTCATAAAGATAATGACGTCATCTGATTCAGACGGGTTCTCGGACATGGATAAAACATCGAAATCCTAATCCGATTTGAAACTTTATCATGGTCGGTAAAATGTTTACCGCAAATTTCAATGACACTCTTTTATTGCTGATACCTGCAATACTATTTTGTAAGAGATTGATTGTTTTTGTTGGGGCGTTTGCGAGAAAAAACGCCAAAATATGATAGACAAATTTATGAATTGGATGTAATTGTTTTGATCAAATCAATTATAATAAAAAACTGCACGGATATGTCGTGCAAATATATCTGACGTCATAGTGGCACAACGTCACGCTAAATAGAAAACGTTTCGTCAAATAAACTGGAAATTTCTTATTTAATAAATTATTGAACTTTTTTTCTAACTAATTCAATAAATTCAATATAGAACCTATACTCATTCATTATTCTCTTTTATGAATGTTCTTTTAATGAGCGACCAGATTGTATAAACACAGGCTCATTTCATCTGGGTGTAAGCTAGTCGCAATCACTTTTCGTTTTGTTATTTGTTTGGGTCGTCAGACCAAACAAATAATGGTAGCGAAATTTCAGACTCTAATGCTGTTAATTGCAAGTGCCGAAAGTAGTCCGCTTTTTTTAAGCGGTTACTTCCCTTTATATGTAAACTAACGCCGAAAAAATCAGGGAAAAGATGGTCAAATGACAGGCGCATTAATTTTCAAGCAAAATAATTCCCGAATGGTCGAAGATTTCTAATATTGTTTTATTCTTTATAGATATATATGCTTATAGTAAGCTCCATGATTATTTACATCTGTGTTAAACAACAGTTAGCGTCGTTACAAACCCTATATAGAATAATATAGTTTTCTTCAGGCTGTTAACAAATAACTTCACCGTGGCCGTGGGGTTTGCGCGCTCGCTTAGGAAGCAAGAGGTCTAGAGTTCAAATCCCAGTTAAGGCAACTCATTTTTTTTCTAATTGTTTAAGTCAAATAAACATTGGATTGAATATCAGTGTTTTAATTAGTCTTATAGCCAATTTACTACAATTAAGACGCTGGTAAGCATTGGTGGCACTTTACAAAAACAAATTGGTTTATAATCTCACAACCTTCACCTTTCTGACATTCTGAGACCCAAACAAATTCAGGACCTTCTGTGCTTTGATTTATGTTTGACGTGGTTCAAATATTAAGATTTTCTTATCAGTAATTTGTTAAAGTAATTTTGGAAAAGAAAATATATCAAGTCTTCCGTACCATTTTAACATTTTTGCTCTGGTGAATGCATTTCTTCTTTCTGATAAGGGGATAAGACCTTAATTATCGCACAACACTGGCGAAATTTAATGTGAAGACAACAATACACAAATTCTGCATTCTATACAAAAATATTCTAAAACTATAAAACGTGTGTTTTACTTGGTATTTACAACGAATATCTATTATGCCACCAGCTAGAAAGATATTGATACCCGATGGTGCAGCAAATTGTTCAATAATTTATTTCTGAGATGACAAATATCTATCATTTCCTACATACAAATAATTTATTATCAGTCTGACTGGACAAATAGAAATCCACCAAGTAGAAAAATGCGCCGTACGTTATCATTGATATTTTTTATGCGCCATACGTTATCATTTCCCGGAAAATGCCCCGATATTAATATTTACACCAGTAAATCTAGCCAAAATGGGCATGAATGATTACTTGACAACATATTACAACTTTTTAAAGTCAGTGGTTTCAGTTAATATACATATATGTAAAAGAAACAGCGAATTTGAGTGAAGAAGCCGTACGTTACCACGATCAAACCGGTGGAAAATTCTCTCGCTTCGAATCTGGTGACGCGCATTTCAGAAAGAAGTACGGGACGAAACACCATGAAATAAATTTCTGTGTGCCAGGAAAATTGTGGAGAAGGTTGTTATATGTACCTTTACACAAGAACATCATGAATTTCAGAGAAAAAAAGGGAAAAACCTACTTTTTGGCCGCATCCGCCATCTTGTTTGTTTGGGTAACCCCGTTATAACGCTTTATTCAAAATTCTTTCACACTTCTAATTGTTCTTATCTGTTATATAAAAACATATTTTAATTAATCAATATTTTTTTATGGTATTTAATTTTTGGATAACAAAACAAATGAAACAAGAGCCATGTCAACATGGCCATCCCCCGCCGAATGTGTTTGCTCATTGGACGAATATATATGTAGTAGAGCAGAATAATTTCATTTTAAGAGGTCTTTTGCTAATGAAAACTGATGGCTGAAGTGATTACAGATTTGAAACCTATGTGAATACTGATGGCTGAAAATAACAAAGGGCAATAACTGAAAAATAATGCAGGGTAGGTTATCATTCTTGTGTGGGCACCCCTCCTCAGTAAAATCTATCCACCTATGAAATTTCAAGTTGTTACCTCAAATACTTTTTGAGATAAGCTCCTGAAAAAATAGTATGAAAAAGAACAAAGGGCAATAACTCAAAAATTATATAGGGAAGAGTTATCATTCTTGTGCACAGCATTCCTCCTCAATAAGATCTATCCACCTATGACATTTCATGTTGATATCTCAAACACTTTTTGAGTAATGCTCCACTCAGGTGAAAAATTTAGTATGAAAAATAACAAAGGGCAATAACTCAAAAAATATGAAAGGTAGAGTTGTCATTCTTGTGCACTGCACACCTCCTGAGTGAGATCTATGCACCTATGAAGTTTCATGTTGATATCTCAAAGGCTTTTTGAGTTATGCTCTGGACAAAAAATAATTTTGAAAAATAACAAAGGGCAATAACTCAAAAATTATGCAGGGTAGAGTTATCATTCTTATGCACTGCACTCCTCCTCAATGAGATCCATCCACCTATGAAGTTTCAAGTTGATACCTCAAATACTTTTTGAGATAAGCTCTGGACAAAATAGTATGAAAAAGAACGAAGGGCAATAACTCAAAAATTATATAGGGAAGAGTTATCATTCTTGCACACAGCATTCCTCCTCAATAAGGTTTATTTACCTATGACATTTCATGTTTATATCTCAAACACTTTTTGAGTTATTTTCCACTCAGGTGAAAAATTAAGTATGAAAAATAACAAAGGGCAATAACTCAAAAAATATGAAAGGTAGAGTTATCATTTTTGTGCACTGCACACCTCCTGAGTGAGATCTATGCACCTATGAAGTTTCATGTTGATATCTCAAAGGCTTTTTGAGTTATGCTCTGGACAAAAATTAATTTTGAAAAATAACAAAGGGCAATAACTCAAAAATTATGCAGGGTAGAGTTATCATTCTTGTGCACTGCACTCCTCCTCAATGAGGTCTATCCACCTAGGAGTTTCAAGTTGATACCTGAAATACTTTTTGAGATATGCTCCGGACAAAAATGTCGGACGGAAGGACGGACGGAAGGTCGGAAGGACGGACGGAATTTATTTCTATATCCCCCGCCGCCTTTTCGGCGGGGGATAATAATATATACATGTAGACTTATAGCTGATAATTCTTTCAGAACTCATATAATATATCATATTTCACTATATTTATGACAAAAAAATCTTCTTTATATCATGAATGTAATTGTTTGCAAGTATGTGTTATATTATATATAATATTATAACCCGTAATGGTATTTATTTCATATATTTATCAAATTTAAAAAAGGTGCCGAAAAGACCAGGGTTTTGAGGATGAAACGTCCAGAGCCGAAACGTCCAGGAGATGTAAAGTCCAAACACCATATGTTTTAGACGCTATTTTAGTAAACAGCATACATTTAATATGTACAAATGGCATTATGGGCGTTTTCTAGAGTTTTAATCCTTCAAAAGAAATTGTAATTTTTTAGATTTTATGTACAAATTTGGGGTGAATTCAAAAATCACAAACATATATGTCATGGGATTATATTTATTGTAAAATTACAGTTTCTATGGTAAACTTGTACATCCAAATGTATAAATGAAAACACAGTTACATATTTCATCTGTTACTCAATAAATATAAATTTACATAAACATCTGTATTGTTATTTTGTGGAATAAAGTTCAATATAAATGATTTCATACTCAATATATTTTGATTATTCTTTCTATACATCTGAGTGTTCATGCAAAAATGTAGTGACAAAATGATAAGGTCACCGGATTACGTTTTTTTTTTTAAAAAAAACCCCAAAGATTTTCATGACAACCATTTCAGGAAGTATGCACAAAAAGCATAAATCACCCAAAATTAAGCAGAATTCAATCAATAAACACAATTTAAGGCAGAAATCATCAAATTTTATTGTCTTATTATAGAATAAACTACAATATGATAATTTTTCTTAAAAAAAAACCCCAACAAAACAACTGGTTTTTATATTATTTAACTCCAGAAAAGTAGATTAGACAGACACAAACCCTGCAAATAAATTAAAATACATGACATTCTACAGTCATTTTTTCTATACACCATCATCAAATTGTTCCTGTCCAAATCTAGTGACAAAATGATAAGGTCATCGGATTATTTGTTTTAAAAAAAATCGATGGTTTTCATGATAACCAATAGAGGAAATATTAACAAAACAGCAAAGATTATCCAAAATTAAGCAAAGCACAAATCTAGGCAATATTATCTCATTTTTTATATAAATGCCAATTAAGGTATAATACGATATTTGTTCTTCACAAAACGCAGGTATTTCATTAATTAGAATAAAACAGAACAAAATTTTTTATTTGTAGACTTTAGCTTTTGGCTCCTCGTCTATGTAAATACAACACATATAAAAACAGTAAAATCAGTTATAGTATGTACATACAAAAAGATTAATCAAATTATGAATAACAATTTGTGTAACAAATGTAAAGCTGATGAGTCATAAGAGCGAGTCTTTAAAGTTACTATTACACCAACATGTACATTTCTGTATATAACGTATTCAAGTTGTTTTAACAATATGTCTCTGATGAAGATATTACAATTATACAAACCATAGCAGTTCGTTGGATCTGATTTTTATAGTACACGTTTTCTGACCCATGCTTGGGACACATAATATTACAAAATAAAACTCATCTGCAATATCAGAAGAATTACATATTTTATGACATTAAACAGAAAATTAAAGAATAGACACCATTCCTACAAACAAATTACATTTTTGTAGTATGAATAAAATTCTACAGATTTTGACATAAACATGTATATAAAAAATCCTAAACTCCAAACTCAAGTATGTTCTTATTGTTCTTTTCCGAAATTATTCTAATCAAAACAATTTATAAAATTTCATTTGCATTCCTTTTATTTTACTAGACAATTCTTGTAGATTAGCAAATGATCAACCACTGTTGATTGTTCTTTATATAAACACATTAGACAAATCAATGACCCCCCTGGGGCGGACCCAATTTTAACCCCAGGGATTTTATTAAACAAACTTGGTAGACACCCATGAGAAAATTGTTCATGCTTAATATCTAAGCTCTAGCTCTTTGGACTTTTTAAAAGAAGATTTTTAAGTGTTTACCATATACATATAAGGAAAATTAGAGCCAGAGCTTAGATATTTGGCATAAACATCTTCTAGTGAGTGTCTACCAATTAACCTAGCTATTAACCTATAATATATATCCAAAGTAAGCTATATTCAAAAAGACACCGAAGGTACATACAATTATTTTGTATTATGATATTCAACATTTATATATTTCATTAAATTACTATACACTACAAGTACAAATGTTGCTGCAATGCAGCAATTGAGAAGCTCCGCGCAAAAAAATGCGCTTATTACAGATACCTTACCAAATATTCCTACGCACAGGTCATGTTATATTCAGATTAAGACTTTTAAGTACTATTGTAGATTTTTTCCGAATGTTTTGTAAACCATTTTTTGCATAATTATACTTATCATATGCACTGTCCATAATTAAAAAGAGGGGAAAGATATTTAATATAAAAAAATGCTTTCACTGATGCCTACCTGGTAAGGAAAGTAATTCCATTGAATACAAACAAGACTTACAAGACTTGTTAATGTTATGTGACATGACTGTACTATATTCTGTTTGTGTCACTACTGTAGTCAGTAACATAAGATGATAAAAATATCAAAGTCTGTTTTTTATTATTATTATAATTGTAACAAATATACAAATAGTAACAAAAGAGACTCATATTATAATATACTAATATAACATGCATTTTTTTTATGTCAAATTAAAAAAAAATGGTTTCTTTCAATACTGAAAGTAGAACACACTCTGGAATGAAAAAAAAATTGGATGAATTTTAAAAAGACCAAATTCAGGAATTTTTGTTTGTTATACACGCGTTACATGGTGATACAGTATTTATTAATATAATAGAATACTGTTACAGGTATGAGGAAATTCACTAACATCATGTTCGTGCGAGTCAAAGATATAGAAGCTATTTGACATTGGTGATATATATATAAAAAATCTTTTGTTAATTGATTTATTTAGAGATCAATATACTTTATTGTTGAGTTGCTTTAAAACCATTCATAAAAAAAACATTACATTTCATGTTCAAAATGCAGATCAAATCAATGATGCTATCTATCTATAGCCTATGCTTAATGAGGGTCCATCCGCTCGTAAGGCCACAAAATACAGGTTTCGCTGTGGCATACCCTTCGCAGGATGAGCTATTTTTTACGGACGCGCACAGTCACGGACAGGTCGCGTCACGACAAAATGCCTCTAACGAAATTAAATACTTTATCGATTTCGAAAGAAAATACTAAAAGCTCACCAAAATAGTGTTGGAGAACCCATAAGTTTATGATGCACCAATGACAGATTAAAACAACAACATCTGGTCTTCGGTTGCTAAAGAGATGTTATTCAAAAACCTAACTGGTATTCAATCTTTTTTCTTTTTCTTTTTACCTAATTCTTTGATGTTACAACTGGTTTTGGTATTTGAATGAAATTATATCATTTCTACAAATAATTATCCTCTGTTCGCTATACTATGTATATGTTAGTGTTCATCCGAGCTGTTCTACAGAAATTAGAAACTTCGACGGGAGCGATAGCGACAGGAGAATGTTTCTAATTTCTGTAGAACAGCTAAGGATGAATACTAACATACTTAGTGTCAAGCTTTATTTGGCCTCATTATTATTTACTTTATTACGTCACTATGCGGTTTTATAATAGAAGTAGACTATGAACGACATTCGATATAGTATCGGTTATTGTTCTTTTACGAAATTTAACGCACAGAATTTTGAAGAAATACAGCATTGGATGACAATTAAAGCTGGACACTAAAAGAAAATAACGTACATATGGAATGATACTCACGGACATGCACCACGGATCACCGGCGCGAGTCTCGTGGTGCCATTGGAATAGCGGTCTAATGAGTTATGTTTGAAGCACAAAGTGGTGTGCTGTATCACTGTAGCTTTTTTTTTTTATGCGTTTATTTAAGGTCGCCGCCGGAAAGCCCATATGGGCGACCGTACACTCAAGTCGGGTCATCTAGAGCGTCCCGCCGAGATTTTTCGTCGATTTTTTTCCAGCTTTATTGGTGGAGGAAGACCCCAGGTGCCCCTCCGGGCATTATTTCAGGCACGAGCGGGCACCTGGGTAGAACCACCGACCTTCCGTAAGCCAGCTGGATGGCTTCCTCACATGAAAGATTGAATCACTGTAGCCGATGAAATGTAACTTTATATACTAAAATTTAATTATTTCAAAACAACCAATATATCAACATGTTATTATCAAACATTGAATTTCATAAATATAAATAAAGAATAATTATCAAAAGCAAAATTATTGTAGTTTTATTCATGAAATCTTCTTTATATTGACAAATTCAATCATTAATAGTATACTTGATATGCTGTGTGTAAATTAATTCAAAATGTAACAAATTTTAATTTCATGTACTACTGAAAAAGGGAAATAACAAATGTATAACCTAAGTGTCAAAAATCAGAACATTTAGAGCTATTTATAGCTTTCGAATTCATGTACAGCAGAACTGCTTACATGTTCTGATTCATTAATATGACATGTTGCGAATCACCGAAGGGGAAACCAATATAGAAATCGAAAGGAGTTCTTGAATGCGGATTTACTTTTAGCTGTAAATCGAAGGGATTAAATGATCAAATCCGGGCCCATGGACAAAAAAAATAGTAAACACAAATAGCTCCGCGCCTGTGGGCGCGGAGCAATGAAACATATGTTCATCAACAAAATGAAATAAGATTCAAGTTATAGATATAGATCACTATAATTGGTACAAGCTTCTCACATCTCAACAGCGACAGACTAAAATAAATACGACAAATTTCATTTATGACTGTTTAAATACTTTTTGTTTATATAAGTCAGATAGTTCATACACTAAATATTACTTATTGGGTGAGAAAAAATCACTCACATTGTATTACACTATGTATATTTACATAATGAAAATTGTGAGACTCAAAACTATATGGAACAAAAAGTCATAAATTTATATTTTGTTTGTTTGTCTGTTTTAACGGCGATTTTAACTATTTTGTATCAATATCTCGGCGGTCGGTCCATCGAATTGACATTAACACTGTAGATGAAATGATGATACATTTACTAAACAGTGTACCCAGTATGCTAAATATCCCTTGGCAATAATGAAACATTTATGTACAAAAATGCAAAAACAAGACGTATATCATCTATCAAAAATAAAAATTGCAGCTCTAATTATTGAATCTATAAACACTAACAGTACATACAACACATATTTCAAAACCACATTCAAAAAAGTTCTTTGCCATTCTCTTCAGAATATAAGAGACCAATTTATACATATCTTTTAAAACATATCACATTGACAATTTGTAAATAGTAAAGCTTTGGAACAGTTAAAGACATACATTCCTTAGATGGTTATAAACTGAACAAAATGAATATTGAATAATTTAATGTACTCGTATTATTTGCATAAGTACAACATTCGTCTTTTTAGAAAAAAATGACTAGTTTTGGTTCAAGTTCTTATCACTGAATAATCTGTTAACACAAAAAAAATCATTTTCTAAATCTGACATGCTTAAAATGTGTCAATCAACATAGACTGCTTTATGTTTAAGACAATCACATAGTCCCTAATTTTAACAAGTATATTATTTATAAAAAATGAAGTGCGTGCATTTGCATCAACATTATATATAACTATATATATAATATATATCTTAACAAGTATATTATTTATAAAAAATGAAGTGCGTGCATTTGCATCAACATTATATATAGATGAGAGAATATATACACACATACCACCACATCGATATGCCAGTCCAATTACGGCACAGCGCCTAGCAGAAAAGTCATGAAAGCATAGCCACTGCTCATCCACCATCACAAAAAAATGATGGTTTCAGAACAGCTTTATATACAGTCACAAACTGCACTACACATTGAAACAAGCTCAACATTCGCATATATAGAGTTTGTTATCTGTTATCATGTCTCACAAATCAACGATGACATTTTTATTGTCTTCTTCACTGATTGGGACCAGAGAACTATATATCATATATATATCTAAATATATTTGAAATTTTTAATATTAATAATAGTAATATTAAAATGTTAAGTCTATAAATTTAAGTGTCATAATTTAGTTCAATAGTACTCTGTAAACGATCCGTTTCTTTTTGTTATCACAAATCATCATCAGACAACAATAATAATATATTTCAGAATAATATTTACTTTTAACAATATCAAAATATATCAAAATGGTATAACTAAATGTACAATCTACTATTTACAATCTACCTTTTACCTACATTCAAAAACTGTAACTGAATGAAAATCTAAACTTTTATTATTTCAACAAATTTCAAATAAAAGATGGATATTATCAAAGAAGAAAACACAAATTGTATAACTTTGCATACTCCTTTTTGTTGCTAGGATATGTAAATGCTTGACGATATGACAAGCAACAGAATAATAATTTTGAACAGACTGGTTAAATCATAATAAGAATTATTCTCATTTAGTTTTGTCTAAATAAAAAAACACATACATTATTATCACATAAGACTTAAGTTATCGAGCTGTTAAAAGCTTTGTATTGTTCACAATGTTCAGAGCTAATGACTGCTTGTACAGTTTTAATGGTTTGCTTTTTGGCCTTACTTTCATGTTTAAAGCATATGGTTAGTAAACAATCACTTTTATTACTACTAATTTTAATGACATCATCATTCGGCACTACAGCTAAAAATAGACAATATGTATATATAAAATATAAGATAAGGGTAGTACATCTAAGGATGTAAAATATTTTAAACAAATATGCTAAATAGCTTGTAATAGTAATTGCAGTCTTTCTGGAACTAGGTTTTATTGCCCGATATATTTTTGTAAAAAGTTATAGTTCTCACAAATCATTCGCACATAGGCTAAATATTTGTCAATTGCCTAATTGCATAATCTGACTTAAGTTTATAATAGCAAAACTTCTTGTTTGCAAACATTAAGATAAAATAACAAAAAAATGCAAGCGTAATGCACTTGAAATGATAGAACGATTTCGATGAGTTCCCTATAATTTCTGTGCCCTTTTACATCTTAAATCCGGTCAAATTAATCTGGTAATCAAGTCTATGACCCTTCAGAGTCTCAATGATGTTTCTTTTTTGTTCCCTTGATGACTGCCGATTGGTGTAAAAATTTTCATTTCGTGACATGTTTCAACTTCAGAAAAAAATTAATATACAATGTATATTAATACATTTTCAAGTAGATTACCCAAATGTCCAGATCTAGTCAAATCACCAATCTCACCATTGCGATTTCTTTAAGATTCCATTCACTGTTTTTAATACTGCTGCAATGTCAATTTTATCATTAAACAAGAGGTAAAAATATTTCAGATTTCAGAGACACTTCATCAATTTTCAACTTTATAAAAACATAATATGATTAGTAAGTCTTAGCAGGGAAAGATGCATGTATATATGCTTCCCAAAACTAGAAAGTTTTCTCGATAAGTCATTCATGCAAGACTTAAAAAGACTTAAATTTATTTGATTGTGACTAATATAATTTCTGTTGCAGTGTAAACAAGATACCTGTTTCAGTTCATCTTACAGGTGGTAGATACCATCAATCACATTTTTGACTACATCTATGTCTACAGATTCATGCGGTAGCCTGTTTATTGCTGTAACCAATTCATTTAATGTAGCCGCCTCCATTTTGTCCTGATCCCACCTTCGTAACATTTCCAGTATCATCATAGCTGTTGTATCATTGTTCGACTTGATATGTTGAAGAGCAATACGATTTACTCCTAGATAATTCCCAAGCAATTCCCATTCTGAACCGATTGCTTGTGTCAGTTCAACTAGTTCTCTGTCAAATAATCTACGGTCTGGTATCTTTTTATCAATCATCCCATACGTAAACCATTCATGAACTATTTTGTCAATGTCAATATTCTCATGTACAATACTATCTGGACAGCACACTGTTTTTTCTTTACACTCTTTCAACATTTCAAGTCCATACGTTTTTTTACTTCCCTCATGTTTGTGCAAACTGTGTTGACATCTGAACGAAATTGTATATGGTATAACTTCTTGGCTGTCTTCAATATTCTGCAGCTTTTTGAATTCAACCCTGAAAACATTTTCTGCAAATCGTCGTAAAAAATCTGGCATTACAGCAGATATTTTACCACCTTTACACATGTGTAGGATGAGCAGCTCTATGGTGTTTCTAAGACGAACAAATTTCCCAGCATAGCTCAAATTTATCCTAAACACGCTTGCATTTTCAAATAGAAATCTACAACTCTGAAATTCTACAACCGGCCATGTTCCAACTGCTGCTCCTGTAAGTCTTTGATAAACTGTGGAAACAACTGCTTCGTTGTCAAAAGTGTACACAAGGGAGACTGAAGTATGACTTCGGTTTTCAAGAAATTGTTTTATTTCACCATTGTCGGGTTCTTTCAGGAAGCTTGGTACTATGTAGTAATCTAGAGAAATATTTTTTCCAGATTCTTCATCAAACCTTAACGCTGCAGATATGATCCCATGCTTCTTCAAAAATGCAACAAGGGCATCTTTGTACTTTATGAATTGGCTGCTCTTGTCATTTTTCCAAACTTCAAACAAAAGCTCTTGTTTTAATATAGCACGTGACTCCAATTCATTCCATAAAGATCTCAAAGATTTATCTTTCCTGCAAAATTTTCTGGATGTGATGATGCATTTGAAGGCATTCACAAGAAAACTTGGATTAACAACGACGTAATCTGCTAGTACACCCTCGTCAAAGTAAATAAATGTTCCATTTGCATGATGGAATTTCAGAAATGACTTCAGTTCTTTGGAGGGAATTGGGTGTTCTAAATCTTTATCGTTCATTTGGACTATATCTTGATACTTCACAATGCTCTCTTCTTGTCTTTTCCTAAGCTCAAATTCTAAAGGAATCCAACGGGCTGGTAACAATGGCCTATCTTTCATTCCTATTTCTAAAATGGTCTTTTTGAGACGAACAACCTCTTGATCATTCTTATCAGTTCCTGAAATAGCAAAAGTTTCATGATGAATATGAGATCCCATTTTGCGTCCATCAAAAAGTTTCCTGACATCTTCAAAGTATTTATCGGCTTTGTTTTTATCTCCAAGTTTGTCAAAGTGTGTTCCCACCAAAATAATGTTTGGCTTAGAACCATCTTTTGTTCCGACATACGAATGAACAGATGAAATCCAAAACTCAATGTAATTTTCCATTGACCTCATATGATTTGTCCCGCCAGGATAGTCTTCGTCTGTTACTGGTGTATGCAACTCTCTTGTTAGGTCAAACACAAGTAAGTAGATAGCATGCTTACTGTGAAATAACTGATGAGTAGCGTAGAATATGTATTGACCTCCAAAATCCCATAATGATAACTTGTATTGATCTGTGTCTTTTGATTTTTCTTTTTTTTTCATCTTCTTAAAGGCGTCAAAATATGTGTTTTTGTCTCTCATTTCAGTATTTTTTGATTCAACTGTCAAGTAATTTTGTGTACCTTTCCCTTCTTCATCAGTATTATCCATTTGGCGTGTGGATTTCTCGTTACGGGCAGTTTCTTTCTTACTTTCTGGAATTTGAATATTCGCCAGTCTTTGCATACTTTGATAAATTGTATCATCAGCATGAGGACTTTCTTTCCATTTATTTTCATGTACTGAGCACGAAACATTAAAGATGTCGATGCCGTTGGTACTTTCTATGTTTCCAATTCCTTTAGATAATAATCTTCTTGCCAAAGTAGTTTTTCCTTGACCGTAACATCCTATAATCATAACTCGGATTGTCTTATCTTCTTCTTCTCCTTCTTTAATAGCAATATCATATTGCATTCGTGTTCGCATGTCAAAGTTATCTAGAAATGAAACATTTAAATATGAAAAAGGGACTTATTTCATCTTGGCCGACACATTAATATATAAAAGAATTTCAGTGGTACAATAACGTGTAAAAACGGGTGGCGCCATTTAAATTTCATGAGTTTTTTTCATGATATTCTCTCTTCATCCTAACACAGCGAGATATATCAGAAAAATAGAACATTAGAAAATTATTGTTTACGAATTTTATTGTCTGTTTACACCAATATGTTGTTTTCCACTTTAAGGAACAAACCATTTACACCCACGACTTTTCAAGTCTACAGTTCACACAAATTTACCGATCGGGATGTCAATTTTCTAAAACATGATTAAAACCACGAAGGTAAAATACTGTCGAAATATTTTCTAACTTATTCCACTTTTTACATTATCAGTAATATTTTTACATAGCATGAACATGATAGAAAATATCCTGAATGGCTGGCTGAGCGCCGATGTGTTTAAATTAAACATTTTCATATTTGAATGCTGAGTTTTCTTGAAACTCTTTCTTGGGACATGAACAATTACTTGCACACTGCTGCCGTCCATGAAAAGGTTCGATTGAACAAAGCATACAATTTGAGCAGCATTTCAGGTTTTAATGTTGATAAATGTCATTATGTGCACCATGAGCAATACGAAACTGCAATTATTTTATCGCCTGCAAGAAAGTGTTAAGTATACGTACCATCTTTTGGTCTTTTCCTTATCTTGAATCTCTCTAGAAAATTAAATTTCATTCATGTAAATACTCCTATCATAAATGCATGTTATTTTCAAAAAAAGGCTATGATGGCACATGATTGCTAACCTGAGACATATTGCAAGGAAAGGTCATATTTCACTTTCATATTTTTACCAAAGCAAAATATGTTTTAAAATATTTGTAGATATCTAAATTCTTGGCATTGTAATTTTACACACGAATTCTTAATGCAATGTGTTTTATTGGGTATGTTTATATAAAGCAAGTGCCCCAGGGCAAGAACCAATGCCATGATTTACCGCAATGACATGATTTACATCACTTTAGTAAGGGACCATAGGGTGATTCTACATGCAAACTATCTAGCTCTTGGTATGGTACTTTCTGGGAAAATTTTTAGAACATTTTCACTATACAACATGATAAAGAAGATCAACAAGGAAAGCCGGTGTTCAATGAACGCACCTCCACACAACCCAGCAACAAGGACAAGCGGCAAGGAGCCCAGGAGGACCCCGAACAAAAACAGGACAGGGCACAAGGCATTGTTAAGTAAGTGATTCCAGGTCAGCCAGACAATGCTACATGTCTAATATCTACGCTCTAAGTACTGTAGTTCCACAAATACGACTTAAATCTATTGTTAAATACAAGTTTATTTATTAACCTAAGGAACCACGGGCTGGGGCAGTTTTGACCCCAGGGGCATACTCTAACTTGTAGAGGACCACAAGATGATGTTTCATTCAAACTATCTTAAATCTGGGTATTATATCTTTACAGAAGAAGATTTTTAAGATATTTTACCATATAAGTTTATGTAAACTAAATGAGCCGAATGTTGGGGCCATTTTTTACCCCATGGGCTTAACTAACTTGACTTTTGCAGATGTCCAGTATGTAATGCATTAGCCAAATATCTGAAATTTTGAATCTTTTGGGTGTACAAAATAAGTTACATGAAAGGTTACTTCAACATTAATCACCATAAGTGAAATGTCTGTTTTGAAAAAGCTGCCAAGAAATCAAACGGAATAGAACTACCTTGCATTAGCAAAAATGTTAACACTTCATGTATGCTTATTTTGTATCAATGAGCACAATTCGAATATTCAAAGTTTTACATATATATTGTAGCTCTTATGATTCTGTTGTAATTGAATCAGGAAAAATAAAAATAATGTTTAAAACTATGACAAATGTATGAAAACCTATTCTTACCCAAAACTTTTGTCAATCTTCCTTCTCTAGTTTGATCTGAAAAGTTAAATTTGTTAAAATTTCTTAAAACTATCATCTCTATAAATACATTTAACATAATATGAAACTTTAGCTTATAGCATCTGTAAAATACGTGCTATGCGTTTATCATTATCGCACTGTCGCATTATCAGTATTAGTTTGTCATTACCCGGTGCAATTTGCAAAGAGGAATGTTTTTATGTTGGAAATGAGAAAAACATAAATATAAAACCTAATAATGCATTTAGATACTTTTTATTGTGAAGAATGTTTCTTACAAAACAATGAAATATCTGTGCGGTTAGGATGCTCACAATATTTGCTATACAGTTATATGTATAAAGATAAGTATTATCAGAAAAAAAATCTGGAAACAAATTGAACCTTCGGAAGCATTAATCACAACACAGTAACATGAACATTGCAGACTCGGTTTGATTACGTCTGTACATAAAGGATAATGAATAAGTGCAACATCCCTCACGCCCCTAGCTCCGACTTGAGCGGTACACAATTCTCAACACTTAATAGTGCTGGCATCAATGATCGTAGAATGTCTAGCTTAGCATTATCATCCATATATAATTTTGTCGTGGCAGTATCAACATAATTATTGATGGTAAAAAAGAACTTACATTATGGGCCAATTCACTTTAAAAAGAAAATTTAGTCGTACAAAAACAAAAAATTGTAAACTGATCTTGATATCTTTAGATAAAGAAAAGGTAGATGTTTCATATTATGAGCAATTATCTCACTACATTATTTCGGAAAACAGAAAAACACTTACGTATTATAATTAATAACAATGAAATGAACGCAATTAGTCATAACCTTATGAAATAGAAAATGACAATAATTATATATTGAATTATTATGCTCAGAAGTGATAAGAGAATTTATATAAAATAGAGAGAAATAAAGAATTTCCTAAAGAATGCACAAAATAGTCAATGCGTCATCACTAATTTCATAATCGATACATTAAACTATGTGGTCATTGTAAGAATTGGTCAAATATTACATATTTTGTCAAACAACTTTATTAACGAAGTTTTCAGCAAAAATAAGGCCTTTCAAGAATGCACCATCAATTTACTAATTTCTGCAAAAATGTCCCGGATCCCTATTTACATTACATGTCTTAATATCGTTATTTTCAAAATGTTATTGTTTGAAGAAAAACATAACATATATGTTAGAAAGGTTATAAATATACTATACAATTTTGTAATTTACAATCGAAACATAGTTTTTTTAGGAGAAACAAACACTATTTAACGTGCTTTTCGAGAATAAATCAATATTTAGATTATAACGTACTTTAACTCATATTTAAGTAATTTTATAGAAATTTCTAAAGATAGTTGTGTAGCATGTTTCCAGTCTTGTCTAATGACAGTCTTATCAATGAAAGTTCTGGAAACGTTCATATACATTAATACTTCAGCACTTTTTGTATAATTTATCTTTTATCAAAATGTTCATGTGTATGTATTTTGGACATAATAGTATCGAAATAAATTTATTCACTTATTTCGGTATATGTTTTATTTACACTTTTGGGTAATTGGTTCAACTATTTCGATTTTTTATTGTATTTTCCCCCATCAGATTAAAATTGCAATTTATTTTCAGATGGTTCAATATGAAGCTGTGTGTTATTTCCGCTTGATACTGAAGCGTGAATTGATTTAGATCCATTTAGTAGCTGTTTGATGAAGGAAAGAAGCGTTATTTGCTGTATGATCATCTGAGAGACTATGACAGCTTGTGTTATAACGCCGAGTAATGTCCCCGGATATGTCAGGTACAGCTAGGGACAAAGGCAACTACTCCGGGGAACAATTCATTAGAATTGACTTGCTGACCGCAATGATGTATTTACATTCATTCGGCAATTGCCTTGCCATGCACATATCGATCCAGCCAAGTGATGTCAATAGTAGCCAATACATTGTGGACAACACCTTGCTTTAGAAATTATTTTAAACCAATCTTGTTATAAATGGCACTAATTCCTGTAAAAAGGCTTCCCTTTTTGTTGGGGACCTTACGCCGTTTATTTATGGAAAGGCACGGAAGTGTCACATTGAATGTTCCATGATAACCGCCATATGAACACATCTGCAGATGTTTCTTAATCTACGAATCCACCATTTCCATGTTTAAATGTTGAATTCTGCTTAAGCCTGTGATTTTGCATTTACCAGTACCGTTCATGAACAGACTCAATCAAAAACGACCCTGCAATGTTTTCAATGTTGTCGTTTTGGGAGTTCTGTATGGATTCTATTTTCTCCATTTCCATATATTTGTAGTTAGGACGCGTAGTTCAAAATAAGACAAGCAAAACCAACAAGGAATGGCGGTGTTCAATGAACGTAACCTCCACACGATCAGCAACACAGGACAACCGGCATGGAGCCCAGCAGGACCCCAATCAAAAACAGGATATCACAAAGCAAAGCACGGACGGGGTGATTTCGTTTACTACAATTATAATCTTTTTCACCTTTTCCATAATTCCAGACATATTCAACTCCGGCTCAATATGATGATAATCTTACTGTGAGTTTTTGATATTATCTATTTTGTTCATAAAATAATCATCAGATTGTTCTGCTTATAACCTGACACTTTCAACATTCGAAATGTTTTTTTTTTTTAATTCGTTCCTGTAATTGCACTAACACACCTGTATATATTTGAGAATCCTATTTTGAAAATGACAATTGGTCCGCAGAGCTTTTGTGGTATTTCTTAATATATTAATTCAAGACTGTGTACATGCTTATGAAGAATCATTGTCATTTCATCTTACAACTTTTTAAACAAATGTATCAACATCGGTTTTGTAAATCTTTAGTTTTGCATTTTCATATGAAAACTCTGTATTGTTTTTAGTTTTTGACATGTTACAGTTTTCTTCACTGACGTCCTTCACTTCACAATGTACCGAAATGAATGGACCGGGTTCACATGATTAGATTTGAACGCCATTAAGTAATGCATTAATATAACTAGTTCTAGAAAGTCACTTCCAATATGTGTACTTAAGTCAAGGTGCTGTTCAAGCTCCATGAGAAAAAATGAGTCTTGAAATTCTGATGTCGCAGAGCCGTTTTGGTTTACATGCATTCAAATTGAAATAGCCCATACTACACATGTACTAATCAAATTTGTATGGTCTAGCATAAAATCTTCCACAATTCGAAAAAGTTGACATATAATAAGAATCGGTGGAAATAGATCTATGTATTCCTATCACTATTATTGAAATGTTCTTAAACATAACTTGCTAAATACCATGTTCATGCCTCTTTTTTCTACGTACATCAACCCTTTTTGAATAGGCTAGAACTATTCCACAACTTAATCTATGAGAGGTATATTCACGGGACATAGTCTGTAACCGTTTTAATTTCAGTCAGTTGTTTCAGTTTGGTATTATTTATCAGCTGAGAACCAAGTTTATGTCAAAATGGCAAATTCAACCTTTTCTTTTTCGCTAGATGTTCGCCAATAAAGGTGTATTTACAAATGGCACAGTGGCAATTCAAAGTTATACAATTTACCTTTTGTATTGTAATGATTTCGTTATCTTATTAATGCTTTTTGGCTCTCTGTCGCTAACATAGCGATTTTTCAGTTCATGCTTTGTATTTCAATGCTTTTCTTTGAATATGCTCCTTTTAACATTTTTGTATGTTGATACTACGTTATAAAATGGGGCGGGAAAAAAGGTCTGTGCTGACAAAATAGTGCAAATAGTGATACAAGCATGAAACTTTCAGGAAATCATCTTTAGACAATGCAGATTCCAAAAGTGAAGTGGGCCCAAAATATCTCTGCTCATTCAAGATGGCTGCCGTTTATTTTCAATATGGCCGCCATATTAATTTGACGAACATTAAGGCTCATTCAGTGAATTATTTTGTACAGACCTGAAACTTACACTAAAACATACATAAAGTTTAACTTACACTAAAACATACATAAAGTTTAACTTACACTAAAAACATACATAAAGTTTCACCTTTACTAAAATTCAAATATTTAAAGAAATCCTCTTTTATACCTCTTCCGAATTCAAGATGGCGTCCAATATGACCGCCGATTTTATGCAAAACTGATATATCTCTTTTGTAGGATAATTTGTAGCATAAAGTATGCATGTTTCGATTAAAAAGTGTTAAAACATATCAGAAATAATAAAATTATATGTAAACCACAATGTTAGTCACCATTTTTATTTTATTTTGTCCAAAAAATATCTTTAAACTATTAACATTTACATATTTCTCTAACATGGTTTTCTAAAAGGTCTATATACAAAACTAAAATGGTTACTAAGTATCTTATAGTGTATTTGATATTCAATCCAATCAACACTTAGTGTTTATTGTAAAAATGAAACAAAAACATAAGATCAGTCTAATCTATAGCTTTTATATTTTGTCAAAGTGGCGCGGTAAAATCCAATAATTGAAAAACAAAAGCAACACAATTTGTAAGTTGAGTTCATTTCTTTGTTATTTGTTAAACTTGTAAGGTATTTTTGTCTTCCTTCATGTCTAGAGGGTGTGCTAAAAATACCAGTAAATGCACTTGCATTCATGTGTTTACATTCAGTTATAAAATTTGTTTGATTGATATAACTTGTTCATATTATTAGTTAGTTGTAACGAAAATAGACTGAATATAAATCAACAAAACATGCGTTAAATGTTGTCTTATTTACGAATACAATTAATTCCAACACAATTTCTTTATGAAAATGTTACAGTGTGGAATTTATATAGATGAGTCTGACCTGAATTTAGTGGCCTCATCCCTTTCAATCATTTAAATTTCATGACCATTAAATCTAACAAACACTAACCTTTGTGTGAGAGGTCTAAATTAACAAGTTTCATTGGCTAACAAATAAATAACATCTCATTTTTTCACGTTGGCGGGATTTGTAAAAAATATTCACTTCGGTCAGGGAAATTGTAGAAGAAGGATGGTTTCAAGCCATCCTTGATACATTTTGAATTGAACTCATCTTTATTTACAGTCAGGTTGTCCCTGTCCTGTCCTTTGTCCTTTTTAATTTGGTTATGTAAAAATATGGTTAAATTCATTTTAATCCAGATATTTTCCATACCATTCTGAATCAGCTGTTTCTCAGCTGAATTGAGTTTTTATATTTTTCAATATAAATTTCATAAGTAAACATTTATCTAAATATGAAATTAATTACAATTAATTTTCTTTTGATTGCTTATGCTTCCTTATGTTTGCTTTTTATTTTGCTTTTATTATTTTGCTTATAAATTTATGCTTTTTGTGTATTTGTAGGACACCCTGTTTTTTTACAACTATTGAAGTGTCAACCTACAAACAATAACATATATATTTATCTGTGACACCCTCAGAATTATTTATTTCCTTCTGGAACAATCCAACTGTCACTAATGGCTCCCAACGGGGGACTTTTATAAAGGGTGTCGATCTGGCTGCTATCTTCAAATGTTCAGTGTGCTGTCTTTATATATTCATGATTTGAAAGCTGCTTGTTTTATACACAAGGGCCATACAAATTAGTGTGTTAATAAGTCCATATGGCAATTTATTTTTATATAAATATTTGATATAGTGTGAACACACATTTAATTGGGAAAATTCCTTATTCCCAACATTCAGTGCATTGAAATTGACATATTTATTATTGTGTGGTCGTTTCATCGTTGGATAGGAACCTGGGAACTTTTTCGTGCTTGTGTTTTATTTACATTCGTGATAAATCCTCTGCTTGAACAATTTTAGCGTTTTAAAACTGTTACTCAAATGTTTTGCAGTGCTTATTTATTTATTAATTCATTGTGCTTTGTGTATTTAAAATATTTTTTTTGTTTTTCTCTTTTGTGTTTAGAGTAAATTTTTGTTTCTGATTTTTTTCCCTCCAAAATATATCCCTTTGTTCACCCTCCAACCTGGTAATTTGCTTTTAAATTGAATTTAGCTTTTTACTAAGGGCAAGTTTAAAATTAAGAATATCTCATTCATATCAATAAAGGAGTTATTTTTATTTTCTTTTCTGTTGCACTGCACTCATAACTTTTCAAATAGTAATGCATGGTGAGAGTGATAAACAAATTTTAAAAGAAACTTTACAAGAAAATTCTGAATTTTCCTTCCAGTTATTTCCCTTGATTTTTGAATTATATATATATTCACAGTCACAGGTTGTATAGTAACAACTAAACTTGTATTTCAGATTTGCAGGTATAGTTTTTGAATTTTTATTTTAATTTGATAAACTTCTTTTTCACGAATATTTATGTCTGTAGGGAAATTACAAAAGTACATTGATAGGCCACTTGAATTTAATGGTATATTGAAATCCAAACCTAAACTTCTATCAGACAGCAAAGGCAGTTATATACATTCAAATTTTCGTAATTATTTTAATAAAGTTGTAAATTTTGAATTCTTTTATCGTGGTGGAGCCAGACTTGGAGACCAATATCACTGGTTAACAAGAAATTTAAAAAGTAGAGTTGAATTTTATGGTTCAATTACTCTCTATATTTGGTTAGGTACTTGTGACCTTACATGTCGTGAAAGTGGCTCAAAGTTTATCGTTTTACGACATAGGTCTGACTCTGAGTGTTTTAGTTATATGGTTTATTGGATTCAAAAATATTAAAAATTTTGTTTCCAGATTTCCATCTGTTAGGATTATATGGTTAGAATATACCTCCATATTCAATTTTCCCTTTTGGAATAAGAGTCGTTTTCATAGGAACTCAGAGCAGTATAAGACTCAGATTTTGTGTTACAAGAACGTATTGTTTTGTCAGATGACTATTTTAAAGTCAATAAATTCTAGACGTGGTACTTTCGTCAATTTTCGTTTTAGGGCTGATCTTCTTCATTACAGAAAGAAAAGTTCTAAATCTTCCAAACGGTCATCCATTATTTTAATTTATACGAAGGATACGGTAAACATCCAGGCTTAGTTTTGTCTAAGTACTGGGGCAAGGCGTTTTTGCACAAAGAGCAATTGTTGGACTGTTTTCTTAGTGTTTGTTTTCTGGGGTGTGTCATTGGTGTGGTTGGGTGCTAGTAGGTAGGGATTGACCCAATCACTGTACTGGCTGCACTTTTGGCTCATTTTGGATGCAGTTGCTGGGGTTGGTTGACATTGTTTAGAGTGTATTTGATAACCGTGATTTCAGCATTGTACTGTATTTCTAATTACATACATGTACATTGCTACATTGTCTTTATATACATACTGTGATTTTTAAATTGTGTTGTTTTAAATAAAGGTTGATTGTGAAATCTTTTCAAATTTCACATTTCTTGTTTAGTGTGTGTGTTATTTTGGCACGATTATTTGGTCCATTGGTTTTTAGAACATTCGTTTTATGTTATTTGTGTTTGAATATTTACTGTTTTTCGCTAACTGAATTATTTCAGTGTTGTATTTTGTATAGCTCATTTCTTTTATTTGAATAATGGCTACGCAGGGTGCTGATGGTGGTCAATCTAAAAGTTTATCTCAAGTTATAGATGAGATAAATAAAGGTCAAGATTACAGGGTTGTTTCTAAGGCTGAATATGATAAATTTATTTTCAAAAGTTTTCTTTCACGCATAGTACACCTCATTTGAGTAGTAAACCTAATGTAGGAAGAGGTAGAGCTTCATTATTTGCTAATTTAGCTGACCAGACTCAAGATAAGACACCACATAGTTTGTTTAGTAAAACACATAGTGTAAGTTTTCCTTTTAAGACTGTAGATGAATTATCTGTTGATGATCATTACAGTGATGATAATTACAATGAGGGGCACATTAAAAAGGATTCTTTGAACTCTACAATCCTTGGTGCTCATTACATTCCGAAACTTCCAATTTTTAGTGGTTCGGAAGATGTACCTAAGGGTGAGGTCAAGTTTGATGTTTGGCAATTTGAAGTCAAATGTTTAATAAGTGACAGCCATACTCGATACGTTAGATAGGTTAATTGGATCTAGGTATTTTTCAATAATAGATTTACGCAGTGGTTACTGGCAGGTGGAAATGAAAGAAGAAGACAAATTTAAAACTGCATTTACTGTAGGAAATCTTGGATTTTATGAATGCAATAGAATGGCATTTGGTTTAACCAATGCACCGGCAACATTTCAACGTTTAATGGAGCGGTGTATGGGTGATTTAAATTTGAAAAAATGTCTCATATTTTTTAAAGATATTCTTATTTATTCTGAAACTTTTGATGAACATATTAGAAGGCTTGAAGCAGTTTTCTCTAGGTTAATTGAACATGGGTTAAAACTTAAACCTAGTAAGTGTGAACTTTTTAAAACCAGCGTAAGTTATCTTGGTCATACTGTTAGTCAAGATGGTATATCTACAGACTCTGAGAAGATAAAGGCTTTGGTTACTTGGCCTGTTCCTAAAAATGTCAAGGAGTTACGTTCTTTCCCTGGTTTTACAGGTTATTATAGGAAATTTGTCAAAGATTATTCAAAGTGGCTAAGCCTTTAAATGATTTATTGTCTGGTATTTCAAACAAAAAAGGTAAGAAAAGTACTCCAAAACAGTTGTCAAATAAATGGTTTTGGGGAGACTTGCAACAAAACGCATTTGAAACTTTAAAAGAGAACCTTTCGTCTCCTCCAGTTTTGGCCTATGCGGATTATGACTTGCCGTTTCATTTAAATGTTGATGCCTGGGGTCAAGGCTTAGAAGCAGTTTTATACCAGAAACAGTATGGCAAAGACCGTGTGATTGCTTATGCTAGCAGAGGTTTGAGAGGGGGTGAAAAGAATTATCCTGCTCATAAATTGGAATTTCTCATTTTAAAATGGGCTGTTTCTGAAAAATTCCATGACTATCTATATGGAAACTCTTTTCAGGTATTTACGGATAACAATCCGTTAACATATGTTTTTACAAGAGCAAATCTTGATGCTACAGGTCATCGTTGGCTTGCTGCTCTTGGCAATTACAATTTCTCTATTCATTATAAGACTGGTAAATCAAATAGTGATGCAGACGGACCTTCTCGTAGACCCCATGAAATTATTGAATTTCCTGAATGCTATTTGTGAATGCTATTTGTCATGTATCAGTAGCAGATTTTGTCCCATTTGCTGAAACTTTAGGTACTTCTGAGTTTGAGGATGATTCTCCTGAACATTTAGAAGCCTCTAAGTTCAGTGACATTAATTGGTCAAAGGAGCAAGATGCAGATTCAACCCTTTGTAGAGTTATAACCTTGGTTAAATCAGGTAATCTTCCTAAAGGGGACGCCCTTAAATTGGAAAATCCTGCTGTTTCCAGGTATCTTCGTGAATGGAAAAAACTTTCATTTACTGATGGTATTCTATACCGTACTTCTACTCTTGATTGACGTACTGTTCAACAGTTAGTCTTACCAAAGCGGTTTAAGGATCTTGTTTTTCAATCTCTTCATAACGATCTTGGTCATCAAGGTCGTGATAGAACTCTTTCTCTTGTCCGTTCTCGTTTTTATTGGCCTGGTTTTGATTCTAGAATCAAGGATTGTCCACGCTGCATTCAAAGTAAAACACCAGTTAAGACTAGAGCTCAGTTAGTTAATATTTCTACTCAACCTATGGAATTAGTGTGTATTGATTTTTTTTTAACTTTGGAACGTTCGAAAGGTAGTTTTGAAAACATACCAGTAATAACTGACCATTTTACTAGGTATGCACAGGCGATTCCAACTCGCAATCAAATGGCTACTACTACTGCCAAGGTTTTATTTGAGAATTATTTTATTCCATTATGGTTTTCCTGCACGTCTGCACAGTGACCAAGGTCGAAATTTTGAGAGTCATGTCATTAAGGAACTCTGCAGGTGAATCTTGCAGGTGTAAAGAAATCAAGAACTACCCCGTATCATCCCATGGGTAATGGAGAAGTTGAACGATTCAACCAAACTCTTATTGGAATGTTGAGTACTTTGGATGACGACCAAAAGTCAAATTGGCGTTCTTTTGTTGCTCCGTTAGTGCATGCATATAATGCTACCCGTCATACCAGTACAGGTTATTCTCCATTCTTTTTGATGTGTGGGAGACACCCACGTCTTGCTGTTGATGCGTTTCTTAATCTTCCTTCTCCTTCTTCTCAATCTAAGGATGGCAGTAGGAATCACTATATTTCTTCTTTAAAAGACCGTTTAAATTATGCATATAAAGTGGCCTCAACAGCATCTGATAAGGTATCAAGGGGAGGTAAGTGTAATTATGATGCAAAAGTAAGGGAGGCCTTTGATGTTGGAGATCGAGTTTTGGTTTTGAACGTGGGCCTCAAAGGTTAGAACAAATTAGCTGATAAGTGGGCCAAAGATCCTTACATTGTTATTGACAAACCCAATAGTGATATACCAGTTTTTAAAGTCTGTAAAGAAAATGGAGATGGCAAACAAAGAACTTTACATAGAAATATGCTTCGTCCTTTTTCTACTATTCCATTTTCTTCTTCTGTATCTCACAATGCAAAGAAGTCAAATAGTTATGTAAAACAAAAGAATAGGGTTTCAGTAGACAAAATACAATCGGATGGGTCCGACAGTGACATATCAGATATATTTTTACCTTTCTTTTGTAAAAGTCCTGTTAAGATGCCAGCAGTTAGATCTTCTGTTCCTCAGATAACAAATATTACTGCTACATCTTTGACTTCGTCTTTTACAAGTGTATCTGATACAACTCCCTTTGTGAGTAATAATTCTTTTACTAGATTACATGTATCTAATGCAACTCCTTTGTATACAAACATGTCTGCTCCAGATATTACATCTGTTGTCAATTTGTCTGATTTTCATAGTACACATGATAATCTTCATTCCATTTCTGATCCTAGAAATGAGAGTGTTCCAAATTTCACTATTGATTTCTCTATAACTCCTTCTGCCCAAAATTCTCACACCTCGTCTTCTATTGATACTCCAAACATACCACCAAGACCTGTTAGAAATCGTAACAGGCCACCAAGATTTGGAGACTATGTGATGTATTAACAATCGGCAGAAACAGACCTTGAAGTTTTTGTTTAAATTGGAGTCAGGGGAGAATGTTACAGTATTTTTACAAAGACAAATGTCATGGAGCTATTTTATTCATATCTTTTATCAGTTTTTATTTTTAATGAGTATTGTTTTCAATTCTGGAAACTGGTGAACATTTTCCACATAATGTATATGACTGTATGCCTTGCTGCTGTTTTGAATAGAAGACGTTTAAATCTCTAAACTGGATGAGATTAGATAGGGAAGAAAGCGTGCAAGTACTTAGTTAGCTTAGATGTAAGTGTTTGGCAATGTTGTTCTTAAGTCAACATAAATAAGTAGTTCTCATCCAGAATATTGTCCAGTTTAAAAAGAAATAAACTGTTGTTTTTTTAAATATTTTGTTTGTTTTTCTTAGCTACTGTGAAAAGTAACTGATGTAGTAATGATTAATATGTATGACTGTTAATTATCTAAATACTCATGTCTCTTTGTTGATGATTTTAACAAAGATTGCAATTAAAATGCCAGGAGTCATTTTTTAAAGCAGGAGAGAATGTTACAGTGTGGAATTTATATAGATGAGTCTTACCTGAATTTAGTGGCCTCATCCCTTTCAATCATTTAAATTTCATTACAACTAAATCTAATAAACACTAACCTTTGTGTGAGAGGTCAAAATTAACAAGTTTCATTGGCTAACAAATAAATAACATCTCATTTTTTCACGTTTGGCTGATTTGTAAAAAATATTCACTTCGGTCAGGGAAATTGTAGAAGAAGGATGGTTTCAAGCCATACTTGATACATTTTGAATTGAACTCATCTTTATTTACAGTCAGGTAAATCCCAGGTTGTCCCTGTCCTGTCCTTTGTCCTTTTTAATTTGGTTATGTAAAATTATGGTTAAATTCATTTTAATCCAGATATTTTCCATACCATTCTGAATCAGCTGTATCTCAGCTGAATTGAGTTTTTATATTTTTAAATATAAATTTCATAAGTAAGCATTTATCTAAATATGAAATTATTTACAATTGATTTGCTTTTGTTTGCTTATGCTTGCTTATGTTTGCTTAATATTTTGCTTTTATTATTTTGCTTATTTATGCTTTTTGTGTATTTGTATGACACCCTTTTTATTACAACTATTGAAGTGTCAACCTACAAACAATAAAATATATTTATCTGTGACACCCTCAGAATTATTTATTTGGTTTATATGGATTCATATAGGAATATACTTATAGTTATTTAAGCCCTCTAATGTGAAACAATATATCATTCTGTTAAACCCAGACTTAAGTCAAGAAAAGAAAGGACTAAAAACAAGGAAACATTATAATATTAACACTTTTACTGAGGGATCAGACACGTCAGAAATACAACAATTAGAAATGATAATATGACTAAGAATGCAAAGTAAGTCATATTAATGAGCAAAGCATAGGTGAATACAACAATTCCGCCAAACCCAGCCAAACACAAAAGAAAGCAGCAAAAAATGGTTATTGATATAAGCTAGCAAATAAAGATAAAAAACAAAGCAAACAAACAGTCAATTTTTCATTCCACAAACACAAGCACAAAAGAAAGTTCAAGTGACATTTTCTCCCATCAACATAAGAAAATGACATTTGACTGTCACAGTTAACTTAATTATCAAACAAACTTAAAGTAAATACGCTAAATTCAACTAGAAGATAATGCCATTTTAAAAAGCACAATTATAACAAAAATAATTCTAAATAAAGATATCTGTCTGATAAATAATCCTAAAATGTATAAAACATAACATGTCATAACATAAGCTTAGAACATTGATCAGACAATTGAAGCCAAGGTGACCAACAAATAAATGTTAACATATTGACATAGAGACAAAATGTCACGTAGGAAATCAAAGGTCAAGAGGATAACTACTACCCCTTAAAACCTTTGAAAACATGTGACTAAAATAGCCTGCATGCCAACATTCATTTGTCAGACCACACTTACATATAATTAATATTCAAATAATATGAACATAACAAATTGAAATATAAACACATTTAACTACTAGTATATACAACTAATATCATGTATGCGCCGCTTGTTGACCTCTTAAAATGACAATATCTATTGTACATGGCAAACTTGCCCGTAACAATATGTGATACTGTGTTTATGAAAAAACTTTTGAGAACACCTGTTCCAGCAACATTGAGATGAAGTCCCCCATCCCTAACAACATAAAGATTCTTTTTGGGGCGACCCTTAAAGGGAACGGTCTAAACTGACAATTTCTTTCCTCACATTTTAGTTGCAATCTTTCATTAACCAATTTAACCTTTCATTAGTTACATCAAAATCAACAGGTCTAGGTAAAATACTAGATACTATGATATGCGCAGAAGGATTGTGTATCCAAATAACATTAAGTAATTCATTTGTTAATCTAACTATATCATCAACTGAAAACTTTTCTCTCGAGTTAATATTATTGGTTCCGACGTGTAAAATAATATACGGAGCTTTAACCAGACTAGGATCTGCATCTATTTGATCAATCATCATTTGCAAAGTGTAGCCTCTAAACGGGAAAACTGTAGTGAACCATATCCCTTTAACATATTTGGCAATTAAATCACTCAGAATGTGAACTCGTACATCTGTAATGAAAGAGATGTACATTAATTGATTTAAAAAAGTTATTTTGAATACAGTGATCAAATTTTCTGAATTAAAAAGTGGTCTCAAACATATTCGATAAAATATGTACTTTATCTGACCAATCTAATCCTAAGTAATGACGAAAGGCATCTGATTTCCAGTCACCAATTAATTTTATACTTTCAGGAGAAATGTTAGAACGAAAAGCTAATGTTGCAAAACCCCTTCTAAATGAATGAGTGGAAAATAAATCTGGATTTAACCCAATATTTTCAATTGGAACAGATAATACGATATATACGACCCATCTTTTTAAAGAGAAAAATAAATCATTGAAATTTTAAACCTGTCATAAATTCATAAGCATACACTGGATATAACTCCGATTCTTTCAATTTAAGTAATGGACTAATTACCTCCCTTTCTCCAAATTGAATGGTTTTTCGACCAATTAAAATGTACTAAAATGTTATTACCAAAATATTTGATACAAGTGGTGCTTAAATATCTACCTTTGACAATATCAGATGAATTTGTAGGAACTAAATTAGATTTCTTGGCCACTAAAAAGAAAGCAAATAAAAATAAACACCAGTAAACTAGATTATCTTGGTCTGAAAAATCTAAAGAAGCATGTATGTTGCGTAAAATGTCTAAAGTAATGGGTTCTGCACGATTTACAGATCTAGGATGCAAACAATTAATTCCACTTAAAGATAAATTCAGCAAATAAGAATTTATATGATTAATTATTATAACCAAGTAACAAATGTAAAGTTTTAACACCCAAAATATATTGCGGATGCTATCCACTGATATGAATGTCCTACTGAGGAATTGTGCATACAACTGCAACGTTGAAGTGGATGCTGGTCAAAACGTAATCTAAAGTAAAAACAAAACATCAAGAAACTTTCACATTGTATTTTCAGACTTTAATTATTTCCTTCGGCAAATGCTGATGAAATAGAATGTCTAAATTCCTGCCGCAAAGTCTTAATCTCTAAATCTGAAATAAGATGTTACCAATTATGAACCATCTTAAAATGATCCTCAGTGACAATAACATCTGCCAATTGAGGAATATGAGAAACCTGATTAAAAAACTCAGAAACATACAATCTATCCAAATGCCATCTACTTAGACAATCAGCTATACGGTTTCTATCACTACTGAGATGGGACACCTTTTACTAAAAATCATATACTGAAGCAATGAAACAAATTTCTCTCAAACATTGTTGCAAAAAGCAATTACGGGCTTTACCTGTGTTTATAACAATGCAAACAGCTAAATTATCACAAAAAATATTAAACTTTTTATTATGTAATTCAAGTACCCATAACTTTAATGATACCAAAACTGTCAACATTTCTAAACAAGTAATACTTAAATCTTGAGCCAAAGTGAACTATGGGAAAATAGTATGAAAAAACTGATTCCCAAAGATACTCCCACAACCTGTAAGTCAAGAATCTGAGCTAAAAACACTATCTTTATGTGACAATTCTCCGTAATCTATCAAGGAAATTCCATTATTCATAGGCAAACATTTATTCCACCAACAAAAGTCCTTTTTGACTTCTAAAGAAATTAAGAAAACCTGATTACTAACATCAGCATAACATTCATCTAACCAATTCAGTATTCGGTTAACAAAAATCCTACTGGAACGGACGCAAGCCCCCACAAAATTCAGATTACCAATCAGTCCTTGAATATCCTTTAAAGATGCTGAATCTCGGTCTAACCAAGATTTGACCAAAACTCTAATTTCCTTGAGCTTTACCTTAGTAAACTCCATTGTCATAGTTTCACTATTTAAAACACACATAAAACTTATCTTTGAAGGGGAGACATGCTTTATCCAAAGCTTCCTCTATACCACTCCTGACTCCAGATCTAATCATGTATTTTGGAAAAGTATTAGCACCAGAACGATTTTTAAAATTAACAGCTTTAGAAAAATAACAATAATTTATATTCCAACTTTAACTCAATCGGAAATCCAAATCTAAGCAAGTCACAAACTTGCATTTCGAAGTAACCAACCGATATCCGTTTTTATAAACTCAACATCAATTTTGTCATTGACCGGAAGTTTACATAATTCAAAATTAAATTTTTCAGAAGCTTTAACCTGTTCATAAACATGAACTTTATTAACAGTGCTATCACTTAAAACCTACTTCAGTGAAGCACAAATCTTGCAACTTGTCTTATGATTGCTAATAACATCACAACTATGGCTTACATTGGAAACCTTATCCTTGATATTTAAAACAGAATGCTTACAAAATTCTGGCAAGAAAATATCAACTATCCCTGAATCTAATTCATCTTTAGACTCAGAAATATTTACCGTACACAACCCATTAGAAAGTCAATCTTGAGAATGCGGACAAGAACTTGAACATTCTGGATGAGCTTATTTGCCAACAGGTGGCACAAATATGTTTACAGAACCTACTTCTGCCATTTAATGTCATTGAATGTGAAGATTTGTAGGTACATTTATTTCTTTGATAGTTGTTACAAAAGAAAAACTCTAGATTCATCACCAGAACTAACAAAAGTTTTATCATTTGGCATAGTATATTCAGGTCTAGGTTTAAAATGATAATTTGAGTTCTGTGTTCCTGAAGCAAAAAGTTTAGATTTAACTTTTCTATTATGCCTACCTTAAACTGCTTACTCAACATATTGAAAATCATCACTCCAAGTACCATGGCCTAACTCAATTTCTCTGAGAATAGCAGCAAATACTGCTTTAATGGCTGAGAAGTCATAAAAACTGTTCAAATATATTAATTTCTTGAGTAAATCTAAACGACCTTCTTTTTCTAGATGACATTGCAATTTCCAACTCTCCTGCTATAAATAGATTAAATTCGATATTTTCAAAACAAACATTTTTGGAAGTAAAATCAAATCTCAAGTTTAAATCTGTTTTTTAACCATGTCTGAAGCCTTTGAAGTGCTCCTGATTAAGTGACCTTTTTCTTAACATTTTTAGATTTTTTCTTTTTAGCATCAAAACAAAATTCTTCTGCGTCAGAGGACGAAAAGGAATAACTGTATTCATCTTCGGACTCCGTACTAGTCTCTGATTCTGTCTTTTCAACAAATCCCTATTGTGCTAATGTTTTCTTTGCTTTTCTCTGCAAATCTGTCACTTTGCGTAAAGAATCAATGATCATGAAGAGGTATGAAAGCAGAATTTTTTTAAGATTAAAATTTAACTAAAGGGGAGACTTAATACATGCTATGGTGTAAGTTTCAGGTCTTTACATCAATTTTGACTGAATGAGCTATTAATGTACGTCAAATTTATATGGCGGTCATTTTGAAAATGGCGGCCATCTTAAATTAGCAGAGATATTTTTGGGCCCACTTCGATTATGAAATCTACATGGTCTAAAGATAGTTTCCTGAAAGTTTCATGCCTGTATCATCATTTGCACTATTTTCTCAATGTCCCGCCCCACTATTAATGCTTCTAACGAGAAAGGAAAGGGATTTTTGTTGAGATGTAAAGGGGGTTTTGCTGTGAAATTTATTTAATTGTAAAAAGTTGTTAGAGAGAAAATAAAAGTTTTTGATTGTAAAAGTTAAGATAAAAATTGTACAAAATTGGATATTAAAAGCAGAGAAGAGAAAGTGTCTCAGTGCATTTAAAAGTGGGCTATTTCTTTGCTGGATTTAAAGGTATATACACATTCAAGTGGGTAATTTTTTGTACAAAACTGTTGGTGCAATCTGAATTCATATTAAAAATGTCAGCTGTAGCTTCATTGAAAGGAGTAAGAACAAAGTACAGAAACGTGGTGATAACTGAGATTCAAAGAGCAAACGACCTTCTGAAAAGTGAGGTGAGTTCAGTGTCAGATATTGAGTTTTTAAAATATTTTCAAAAGTGTAAAAGTCTATTTAAATGTTATTCTGAGAAATTGATGAGTCAAACGGATGAACGCTTGACTAAAAGTGATATGGAGTATTTACAAAAGATTGTAGATAAGAATTGCAGTTTGATTTTCGAAGTGAAAATTGTATGATTGATTTAGACCAATTTTGTGAGTCAATTGTGACATTGAAACATGATGAGAAAGAAAAAAAGACGTATCAAGAACACATGCAAAAGATGATGATGACACAAATTGAACAGCAACATCAAATGATGGTGCAAATGCAACGGACAAAAAATACAAGTGCAGTTAAATTACAGTGCAGTGGGAATTTTGGGACTCTTTCGAATCCATTGCACAAAAAACCCAAACCATCCAACATAGAAAAGTTTGATTATTTGCTAAGAGAGCACTAGCTTGACTTGAATGTACCAACGACAATTATTCCATTGCAGTCAGAATCTTCCGAGAGACGTACGGAAACAAACAAGAGATCATTGATCATCATTACAAAGAAATGCTTAATGTTTATTCACCAACAACAAAGGTTTAAAGCCTGCGAATTTTTTGGATAAAAATGAGAAAACCTTACGCAGTCTTGAGATGCTAAAGAAAAATGTGAATCAACATGTTTTGTTTCAATGATTTGCACAAAGCTACCAGTTGATGTGCTCCGGCAGCTTGAAATAATAAAAGGAGCAAAGAATGAGTGGACTGTTGACAGTTTTTGTGGTCAGCTACGAGATAACATTACATCATGTGACAAAGGAAAGAGTGGTAGAATGCATGGAGGTCAATCGGATTCAATGAACAGAGGAATAAAGACTGACGAAGCATTGCCAACGAATACTTGGAATACAGATTTCCATAATCAACATCATAATCCCAGATTCTGTAGCAGTGCCAAAGCATTTGTGACCAATGAAATTATTCATAACAAGCCAGTGTGCATATATTGTGCCAGAGAACCATTGGAGCGACATGTGATTCGCAACGTAGGGAAAACGTATTCTTACAGGCAAGTCACGCTCAGTAATAAATGAGAAAGAGAAACCAAACATGCTCATTCTCACACACGGAAGTTTTAACAATTCAACTTTAAACAAAGGAGTATTCTGTGGTATCGATTTCAGTGAGAACTCGATTCAGGATCTAGAGGATGTTTGGAATATAGAGGCTATAGGCATTTGTGTCAAGACAAACAGAATGACGATGAGATATCAGTGAGAAAGTTTCAAAGCACACACACCTTTCAGGATGGTAGATACAGTGTTGCCTGACCATGGAAAGAGTAAAATCCAGACTTTCCAGTACCGTCCATGAACAGACTCAATCAAACCGAGCCTGCAACATTATACAATTTTGTCGTGTTTGGCTTTCTTTGGGGATTCTGTTTTTCACTATTTCATTGTCTCATCCGTGTTATTTGTGCCGTGTGGCGGCTGTCAAATGTCTCCCCGTACATTTAATCAATGATGTTATACTTTCGATCCTTGAAGATCGTTCAGTACGACAGTATTGTTGCGTATACATTTAAGATTTTTTTAGTTTCTTGTATTTTGCCTTTTTCAATTTGGGTGGTATTCCTACTTAAATACTGTATAATCACCCTTAGGATATGTTGGCTGCTTAAATTTGTTTTTTGACGTTTTGTCTGTGAAATGCAGGCTTCATAACCTCAGACCCCCTCTCAAAATTCCATTTTATTTAGTTCCGCCCATTGTTTCCTCGTTTAGGGCAGTCGCATTCTTTTACTTGGGGACCATACGCCGCTTTTCATGGAATGACACTACTGTGTCACATTAAAGGTTCCATGATAACCGACGTATGTACACATCTGTGGATGTTTAAAATTTTGTCGTGTGTGGCTTTCTTTAGGGATTCTGTTTTTCACTATTACCCGAAAACAAAGGACTTGCAATTGGAAAAAATACAGAAAATAAGAATCCTTAAAGAAAGCCCAACACAGCAAAATGAAAATGTTGCAGGCTCGGATATATGACATCTCTGATTGAATATACGGGGCGACTTTTTACAGCCTCCACACGGCACAAACAACGCTGATGTGGCAATAAAATAGAGAAAATAAGAATCCCTAAATAAAGCCCAACACAGCAAAATGAAAATGTTTCAGGCTCGGTTTGATTGAACCTGTTCATGGACGATACTGTCAAATGCAAACTATCGTCCATGCCCCCAAGCACCGGCTTTAGCAGAATTCAACATTTAACATGTACTGGTACAATTTTGAATTTTGAAACATCCACAGATGTGTTTATATGGCGGTTATCATGGAACCTTCAATGTGTTACGTAAGTGCCATTCCATGAAAAGCGGCATATGGTCCCCAAGTAAAAAAATGCGTGTGCCCTAAACGAGAAAACAATGGGCGGAACTAAATAAAATGAAATTTTGAAAGGGGATCAGAGGTTATGAAGCCTGCATATCACAGATACTACGTCAAAAGACAAATACAAAAAGCAGGACACATACCCTTAGGGTGATTCAACAGTATTCAAGTGAAGAATACTGGAACCACCCAACAAGAAAATAGCCGAAAAGAAAAAAAAACTAAATTACCACAAGCACAACAATAATGTCGTGCTGAACGATGTTTAATGTACGGGGCAACTTTTTACGGCTTCCACACGGCACAAACAACGCTGATGTGGCGATAAAATAGAGAAAATAAGAATGGAAGTCGCGTTTGAAAAGACTGGAAAACAAACCTGACCTGTTAGAGAAATACAATAATGCTATAAAGGCCAACTGTCAAAAGTAGTTATTGAAAAGATTCAAGACTCAGGGAAAGGCAAGGAATATATGCATCACTATATTCCTCATCATGCGGTTATCACGCCACATAAGTCAACAACAAAGCTAAGGATTGTTTATGATGCGTCGGCAAAAGTATCACCAAAATCAAAGAGTTTGAATGAATGTCTTTTACGAGGTCCTGTTTTACTCCAAGACTTGTGTGGGTTACTTATGCAATTTCGTTTACATAAAGTGGCAATGGTTGCGAACATTGAAAACGCGTTTCTTCAAGTTGGTTTGCAAGACTCAGAACGCGATGTAACTAGATTCTTTTAGATTAAAGACAAAAAAAGACCATCTCTGTTTCCGAATAACATAAAATTTGATTTTATTGTTTCTGTAGAGTACCGATTGGGATTATTTCAAGCCCTTTTCTTCTGAATGCAAATATTGAGGATCATTTGAATACTTATTGCATGAAACTATCAGAACAGATGAAACGTGACATTTATGTGGACAATATCATAACCGGAGCATCTAGCGATGAACAAGCTATAGACTTGTATAAAGAAGCAAAAAACATGTTTAAAGACGCCTCAATGAATCTTCGGATTTCAAGAAGTGAAAAAAAAAAACAATCTTATTCCAGAAGTTGACAGATCCACTAAAACTGAAACAAAGGCTCTTGGACATGTTTGGGACATAAAATCAGATTTTCTTTCAGTAAAATCCGTGCGTGCGAATACAAACCGTTTATTAGTAACAAAACGAATTGTACTGAAAGGAATAGCATCAGTAATTGACCCCATAGGTCTTGTGTCACCAGTCACTCTTCATGGAAAGATTTTGCTTCAAGAAATGTGAGAAAGTGGTTTCGACTGGGATACAAAGTTAACAGACGAACACGTGCTCGATAAGTGGTCATTTATCAACTATCAGCTTAGGTTGATATATGACATTAAAGTAAGTCGGAGTATCTTTTCACAAGATAAAAATGTAAAATACAATTTGCTTTGTTTTGTGACTCTTCGTCTAAAGCTTATTGCACAACCATCTATCTACAGCAAGATAATGCAACTGATGTGAAATCAAACTTGATTGTCACCAAAACACCTTTTGCTTCGGTCAAGAAAATGACCAAACCTAGACTAGAGCTTATGGCAATGCTAATAGGTGTTATGTGTTTGAAATTTGTGAAGATGATAGAAATATCGGACGAATACCTTTGGACCGACTCTCAGGTATCGTATCTTAAGACTGGATTAATAGTAAAAAGCACCTTCCCATATTTGTGAAAAAAAGGTTTAAGAAATCAAACAAATGATTGTGTGTTTTTTGCTCATGTAGACACAAAAGATATTACAGATGACGTTGCATTTCGAGGTTCGTCGGTGAATGATTTAAAGGATAATACTTTTTAGTTAAAGGTCCCACTTGGTGTTATGAAACTCCACGAATCACGACAATATTATTAAAATGGAATGAAAGCAAGAAGGAGATGAAAAAGTGTTTCATTGCATGTCGATGAAAATGAAAAGAAAACAAACCAAAACAGGATATTGTACTACCTTGTGGAATTGACATTCAAAGATTTTCAACGTTGACAATGTTGTTGCGTGTTACAGCTCTTGTGTTAAAGTTCATTAGGAAACTCAAAAATGTGAAAGATTATGCAAAATATTTAACTTGTGACGACTTACGAGAAGCTGAAAATTTGTGGATAGTTTATGTTCAAAGGAACATTTATGATAAGGACTATAAGAATATTCAAAAGAAAAAGCAGTCCAGACTACAAAGACAACTGGACTGGTTATCGACAACAACGGATTATGGCGTTGTACTGGACGTTTAAGCAACTCTTGTCTATCGGAAGGAGCAAAACAACATATTTTACTAACTCACAAAGAAATGTTTACTGACCTGGTGTTTCAAATAACACATAAAGAGTGTAGGCATTATGGAATATCACATACGCTATCCCGAACAAGACAAACATATATGATAACCCGCGATCGTTCAGCGGTCAAAGAAGTGTTAAATAAGTGTAATGTGTGTTGCCGCTACAAGGAGGCCCGTACAAAATGCCTTTTATGGCCCTACTTCCCAGTTCAAGAGTTCAAAAGTCATGTGCATTTTCACGAACTGGATTAGATTATCTTGGATTTTTGAACATTAAAACATCTAATAGTAATAGAAAAGTCCGGATATGTTTATTTTCGTGTATGACAACGCGTGCTTTTCATTTCGAAGTGATTCAAGATTTAATTATAGAAGAATTCCTGATTCTCTCATTTCACAAAGAAATACAACTATCGAGATTGTTTCTGATAATGCTGCTCAGTTTAAACTTGCAAATAAAGTCATCAATCATATTTGAAAAAACGTAAGGTTAAGTGATGAAGTAATGTCATACGTAGCTTCAAAGGGTATTCGTTTGTATTTCATTGTCGAATTAGCTCCCTGGATGGGGGATTTTATGAACGGTGTGTTGGGGTAGTTCAAAGTGCACTAAGAAAATCGTTAGGACGAAAACTTCTTACAATGATTCAACTTATCAAAGAAGTGGAAACCGTTGTCAATTCGAGACAATTAGTTTACGAAGAAAATGATTTATCTTCTAACATCACATCGACACCTGGGCACTTCTTTTCATTAAATCCGAACATCGGTGTACCAGACTTAGAAGACGAAGAGGGTGATGAAAACTATTTACCTGTCGAAAGTTCGACTGAAAAACTATTAAAAATTTGGAAAAAATGACAAAGATTACAGAATGGGTTCTGGAAAATGTGCCGTGATCAGTTCTTTGTGAGTCTTAGAGAGCACTTACAAACACAATTAGAATAAGTACGAATTATTGCCAAAACAATACCGAGTATAGGTGATGTAGTGCAAATAGAAGAAAATTGTTGAGTTAGTGACTAAAATGACGAGAAATTCTATCTGCTAAAGTACAGCTTCCTTATTTAAGATTGATAGGCAGATTTATCTTCTTGAATGTGATAAAAATCTTACATTTAATGCAAATGCACAAAAGAATAAATTGAAAAATATTTTAAGTAAACATTATGTAAAGTTCAATATTATACAAAGTCATATTTCATAAAAAAAACTCTATATGGTGATTTTCACAAACAGCCCTATTGAGTAGAGACACGAATACAATGAGTACAGTTTTTAACTGATAGACATAGCAATGTGTGTTGAAACACTAAGGAAGAGATTGTGAACAGACTGTATTGTATATATGCATTTTTTTGCATATTGTTTTACCATATGTAATTTGAATAATATCATATTTCATGTATTGCATTTATATGACAATTCTGAGCTAATCAATACACTTTGTCATTGGATGTTACTAAGTAATTATAAATTATCTCTAGTGTTAATCATTTTTTAAAACATACATTTTTGAATTTTCTACGGTGGATTAACAGTGGCTATGCTTTCATGACTGTGCTGCTATGTGCTGCTAGGCGCTGTTCACTCTCTCTCTCTCTCTCTCTCTCTCTCTCTCTCTCCCTCTCCCTCCCTCTCTCTCTCTCTCTCTCTCTCTCAAAATGGCTCATATGTGTGTATTTCGGTACGATCGTGCTGATAGACATGATATGATATTCCATTTATCAAATATAACAAGAAACACAAATTTAATGCCAAACAGCCAATGACGCAAAATAAATGTATCATTGAAAATTATTCTAATATCGTTTGCCCACCCTGAGTGTTGATTTCAACTTGGCAGCGTTATCACCCAATCGTTTTAATCATATCGGAGTACAGTTGTTCACTACTGGACAATTTTCGCATATTCGTAGGCGTTGGTTTGTGACACTGTTACAAAACTTCTTATGAAGCGGTTCATTTCAACCGGTATAGTTTCTATCACATTTCCGTATAACTTCTATCACAAGTCTAGAGATTTTGATGATTTTCTATTAAGTTGATATTGTTTATAAATGTTCAGAAAGATTGTTGGTGTTCTAAACGTGTGCTTCTAAGATATCCTGTAGAAACTGCAATCATATGTAGTTCTTTAGGTATAAGTACTAGTTATGATAGGCGCTGAGATAACCAATTATGAACAAATTCTTAATATCAACAGTCTTCCTGAATTTCCATATGGAGTGCAACAGACTATCAACCAGTAACAATCCAAGATTTCTTAAGACTAAAATCTACACTAAATCAAACTGTCATGTTGTTATCAAAGTCAACGTATGCATTAATTGATTTAGAATAGAGATCACAGATGTAATAATTTTGCACATTTACTTTTTACGCACGATACATTTACTGGATATACGTGTTAAAGTTGTGTTTGTTATGGAATCAAATAAATGGAATATCACACTGTTTCTCTCAGCTGTATATATTGAAAATGACAGCATGATAAGGTCAATGTTGACTCACATAATGAAACATTTATACATGCAAACTTACACTTGTTTAAATGTTGAATACTGCTTAAGCCGGTGCTTGGGGCCGTGGACATGATTAATAATTCCCAATCTGTAACATTTTCAATTTTGCCGTTTTAGACGTTCTGAAGGGATTCTTTTTCTCTCTATTTTAATGTGCTTTTATAATATATTTATATATAAAGCACATATAAATCAGGTGACATCCAGTGCAGGGCAATTTTGATCTGAGAAAGTCCAAAAACCTGGGTTCTACACGTCGTCTTATTATAAGTAACATTCCTGCCCAATAGTTCGTCTCATTATAAGTAACATTTCTGCCCAATAGTTTCAATTTCCTTCCATCGGTTTAAAAGATACAGAGCTGATACGAAATTGTGAAATGTAAACACAATGACTAAGTGTGACCCTGACATGAGGAATGTCAAATCTGCTCTAAGCACATTGTTTCATTATGGTTTACATTTCTGACAAGTAGTTCTTCGGTTCAAACTTACTTTCGGACGTGTAAAAAGATTAAGCGATTTCAATAGTTACAATGTATCTTTGTGCCCTCTGAACATTTAAATCCGGACGTTTCTCAATGCCAATTACTTATTCCATTGAATAACATTTCAGCCAAGTAGTTCTTCGGTTCAAACTTACTTTCGGACGTGTAAAAAGATTAAGCGATTTCAATAGTTACAATGTATTTTTGTGCCCGCTGAACATTTAAATCCGGACGTTTCTCAATGCCAATTACTTATTCCATTGAATAAGGCACATTATCTGTTCCGATTGTGTTCAACGAAATAATATTCTTGTTTTAATAAAACAAAATGTAAAATATGGTACACCAACATGTAAATTTGATGATGATGATCTTACTGGAAGATAAATCTAGATTTTGAAAAACCCAATTAAACATGAAACAGAATTCTATATTCTACATTATGAGAAATGATTATTTTAAACTAGCAAAAATTAAATGAAATAATTCAATTATTTGGAGCGAAATACATATGCAGCCGTAAAGTAAGACGAATATTATAAGAGTTCAAAGTAACAATATAACGTTGTATATATATTACGATATAGATTTTTTCGTGAGAGTTTTGCATTGACTATTACAAATCCTTCTTACCTTCTTCCCATTTTTTTCTTTTTTCTGAAAAAAAAAATGAAATAATTCTAAGAAGATAGATAATATCTTAAACTAAATGGGAAAATAAAACGATACCGTCACTATGTTTTAACTCTTAAAAACTGATAAAAGAATGCAGAATTTCTTGAACTATCTAAGAAAACAGTACTAATTTATTATATATATTTGTTTAATATATCTTCATGTTTTCAATTTTGCCGTTTTGGACGTTCTTAATGGAATTCTATTTCTCTCTATTTTAATGTCTTATCATATATTCATATATAGAGACCATATTAATCCAGTGAAATGGGGTGCGGGGCAATTTTGATCTGAGAAAGTCCAAGAACCTGGGTTCTGCACGTCGTCTCATTATAAGTCACATTCTGCCCAATAGTTTCAATTTCCTCCTATCGGTTCAAATGATACACAGCTGATACGAAATTGTGAAATGTGAACACAATGTCTAAGTGTGACCTTGACTCGAGTAAGGAAAAATCTGCGCTATGCACATCGTTTCAATATGGTTTACATTTCTGCCAAGTAGTTTCGTCGGTTCGAACTTATTTTTGGACGTATAAAACGATTAAGCGATTTTAATAATGACAATGTATCTATGTCCCCTCTGACCTTTTAAATCCGGACGTTTCTCAATTCAAATTTTAAATTGCTTTGAATAAGGCACATAATCTGTTCCGATTGTGTTCAACGAAATAATTTTCTTGTTTTGATAAAACAAAATGTAAAATATGGTACACCCACTTGTAATTTTGCTGATTATTAGCTAACTGGATCAAAAATACCCAACAAACCATGAAACAGAATGCCACACATGTTCAGGTACAATAATGAGAAATGATTCTTTCAAACTATCGAAATTTCATAAAATAATTCAATATCTCAGAGCAAAAACATATGCAGCCATAAATAAATATCTCTTCATAGTTTCAATTTTGCCGTTTTGGACGTTCTTAAGGGACTTTATTTCTCTCTATTTGAATGTTTTAGTATATATTCATATATAAAACCCATATTAATCAAGTGACATCCGGTGCGGGGCAGTTGTGATCTGAGAAAGCCCAAGAACATTGTTTCCTCACATCGTCTCATTATAGGTAATATTTCTTCTCAATAGTTTCAATTTCCTTTCATCGGTTCAAATGATACACAGAGCTGATATGAAATTATGAAATGTGAACAAAATGACTAACTGTGACCTTGATATGAGGATGGCCAAATCAGCGCAATGCGCATAGTTTCATTATGGTTTTCAATTCTGCCAAGTAGTTTCGTCAGTTCGATCACAATATAACGTTATGTTAATATTACTTGATTTTTTTTTTCGAGAATGTTTTGCCTTGATTATTACAAATCCTTCTTACCTTCTCTATGTGATCTCCTTTCTGCTGGAAAAAAATGAAATAATTCAAATTAGACAGATAATATCATAACCTAAATGGAAAAATAAAAACAATGCTGTCACTATGTTTAAACTCTTAAAAAAAAAAAAAAAAAAGAATGAAGAGTTTCTTGAACTATCTAATTGATGAAACTGTGCAAACAGTACTATTTGATATGTTTGTTTAATATCACTTCATGTTTTTAATTTTATTTTTCCGTTTGGACGATTTATATGAATTCTATTTCTCTTTTTAAATTGTTTTCATATATTCATATATAAAGCCCATATACATCAAGTGACACCCGGTTCGTGGCAATTTTAGTCTTAGAAAGTCCAAGAACATGGGTTCTGCTCGTCTTCTAATTTTTATAAGTAACATTTCTGCCCAATAGTTTTACTTTCCTTTCATTGACACTTTAAATACGAATATTTCTCATTTCCAATTATTGATTGCATTGAATAAGGCATATAATCAGTTCCCATTGTGTACAACGAAATAATGTTCTTGTTTTTAAAAACCAAATGTAACATATGGTACACCCACTTGTACATTTGCTGATAATGGGCTCACTGGAAGGTAAATCTAGATGTAACATCCCAGCAGAACCTGAAACAGAATTCTACATATGTTAAAGTAACATAATGAGAAATGATTCTTTTAAATAAGAAATATTTTGTGAAATAATTCAATTTCTCAGAGCAAAAACATTTGCAGCCATAAAGTAAGACGAATATAATTAGATTTCATAATCACAATATTACGTAATATCAATATTACGTGATAGATCTTTTCATGAATGTTTACCTTGATTATTACAAATCCCTCTTACCTTCTCTCCGTTGTCGTCTTTCTTCTGCAAAAAAAAGAATCAGTCAAAGTAGATATACAATAGCATAACATAAATGGAAACAAAATTACTGTCAGTATATTTAAACTATAAAAACTGATAAAAGGATGTAGAATCTTCTGAACTATGTAATTGATAAAACTGTTCAAACAGTACTAATTGATATTTTTATTTAATATCTCTTCATATTTTCAATTTTGCCGATTTGGATATTCCGATCGGATTCTTTTTCTCTCTATTTTAATATGTTTTCATATATTCATATATAAAGCCCATATTAATCAAGTGACATTCGGTGCGGGGCAATTTTAGTCAGAGACAGTCCAAGAACATGGGTTCTGCACATCATCTCATTATACTAGTAAGTAATATTTCTGCCCAATAGTTTCAATTTCCTTCCATCGGTTCAAACGATCCTGAGCTGATAAGAAATTATGAAATGTGAGCACAATGACTAAGTGTAACCTAGACATGAGGAAGTTCAAATCTGCGATATGCACATCGTTTTGTGATGTTTTACATTTCTGTCAAGTTGTTTCGTCGGTTCGAACTTATGTTCGGACGTATAAAAAGATAAAGCGATTTCAATCGTCACAATGTATCTTTGTCCCCTCTGATCATTCAAATCCGAACGTTTTTTAATCCCGATTATTTATTGTATTTAATAAGGCACATTATCACTTCCGATTGTGTTCAACGGAATTTTTGTTTTGGTCTTAATAAAACAAAATGTAACATATAGTACACCTACTTGTAAATTTGCTTATTATGAGCTTATTGGAAGTTAAATCTAGATTAAAAAAACAACAACTAAAATGAAACAGAATTTCACATATGTTAAGCAAAATAATGAGAAATGATTCTTTTAAACTAGCAAAATTTCCTGAAATAATTCAATTTCTAAGAGCTAAAACATATGCAGCCATAAAGTAAGACGAATATAATAAGATTTCAAAGGCACAATATAACGTAATATAAATATTACGTGATAGATCTTTTTGTTAATGTTTTGCCTTGATTATTACAAATCCCTCTTACCTGCTAACCGCTGTCGTCTTTTTTCTGTAAAAAATGAAAAAAATCAAATTAGATAGATAATATCAGAACCTCTATGGAGAAAATTCATAATACTGTGACTATGTATAAACTATTAAAGGCTGATATTGAATGTTGAATTTCTTTAAATATCTTAATGATTAAACTGCGAAAACAGTAATAATTTATATGCTTGTTTAATATCTCTTCATGTTTACAATTTTGCCGTTTTGGACGTTCTTAAGGGACTTTATTTCTCTCTATTTGAATGTTTTAGTATATATTCATATATAAAGCCCATATTAATCAAGTGACATCCGGTGCGGGGCAGTTGTGATCTGAGAAAGCCCAAGAACATTGTTTCCTCACATCGTCTCATTATAGGTAATATTTCTTCCCAATAGTTTCAATTTCCTTTCATCGGTTCAAATGATACACATAGCTGATATGAAATTATTAAATGTGAACAAAATGACTAACTGTGACCTTGATATGAGGATGGTCAAATCAGCGCAATGCGCATAGTTTCATTATGGTTTACAATTCTGCCAAGTAGTTTCGTCAGTTCGAACTTATTTTCGGGCGTATAAAAAGATAAAGCGATTTAAATAGTGTAAATGTATCTTTGTCCAATCTGACCATTTAAATCCAAACGTTTCTTAATTACAATTATTGATTGCATTAAATTAGGCACAATAATGTTTCGATTATGTTCAACGAAATAATTTTCTTGTTTTAATAAAACAAAATGTAACATATGTACACCCACTTTTGAATTTGCTGATTATGAATTCACTGGAAGATAAATCTAGATTAAAATAAGCAAACAAAACATGACACAGAATTCCACATATGTTAACGAAACATAATGAGAAATGATTCTTTTAATGTAGCAAACTTTCATGAAATAATTCAATTTCTCAGAGCAAAAACATATGCAGCCATAAAGTAAGGCGTATATAATAAGATTTCAAAGTCACAATATAACGTAATATAAATAAAACGCGATAGATTTTTTTATGAATGTTTTGCCTTGATTATTATAAATCACTCTTACCTTCATCCAATTTTCTTCTTTCTTCTGAAAAAATGAAATAATTCAAATTAGGTTGATATTATCATAACCTTAATGAAAAAAATAAAACAATTCTGTCACTATTTTAAACTCTTCATGCGGAATGGGATTAACAAATGTATAATATTTAACGGTAACTATGCACCAATGGTTCGAAATGCGGAATGGGATTAACAAATGTATAATATTTAACGGTAACTATGCACCAATGGTTCGAAATACAGTGTGCTAATTTAAAAACAAGAAATGTCCCAAAACGGTAATTGTATTGTTGGAAAAGGCTGGGCGAGCAATGAAAAAAGATTGTTCCATACAAATGAGTAAGGAGAGACTGAACAACGAACATTTAAAGAAAAAAGATCTATTCCCAACTTAACTTCATCAGAAACACACACTCTGTCTGTCTGTCTGTCTGTCTGTCTGTCTCTCTGTCTCTCTCTCTGTAATTGATCCGTCCATCCGTTTGTCCGCACGAGGTTTACCTTATACGGCAAGTTGGATTTTTTTCTTCCTAAGTTCTACCTATACCTATGATTTCACACTTTACACACATAATCTGGGCAAGTTACACAACTATGGTTTTCATTTTTACCAAGGTATTGCTTTCAGCCCTTAGAAACTGAATAATTGGTTAACCTAAAGCGGCAAGTTGGATATATCTTAAGTTCTATCTATACCAATGACATCATATTTACCACACTTATCATTACAAAGTACATGATATTGCCTAGTTATATAACTGTGGCATCCATTTTTCATATCTAATCCTTTTTATCACTTTGCAAATAGGGCCTTGTATGGTTAACCTATTTCGGCAAGTTGGATTTATCTTAAATATCTCATAATTACTTCATTTAATAATATATTTCATATTTGGTAGGTTGATACCTTAATTAGTCCTCTTTTTTATGGAGTAGGGGGTCTCTAGGGTCAAGGTTACTGGTGTGAAAAACAAATTTAAACACTTTTCATCTTACAGCCTTTATCTAAGTTGATGTCATTCATGTCTAATACAAACTGCTAATGGGGGTCCTCTTCCTTTTGGTTTTGTTAGAGGTCATTTGGGTCAGGGTCAATGTCACCAATGTCAAAAATTGATTTTTAATTTTTTACAGATGTATTTACCTCATTCGATTGACAGATGTCTCTTAAAATTTGTAGGAACATAATGTTTGGGTCTTTTTCTTCGGATAGAGTAAGGGGTCAGTGAGTCAAGGTCACCAGTGCTTTAAAAAGATTTTTACAATTTTTGCCCATATAGCCTTTATTTATTGACAAATATATTTTTATATCTTGTAGGAAGATAACTTGCATGTTATACTTAGTCCTTAATTGAGTGAGTGGGTTAACATTTTTTGAAATATTGTTACTGACAAAAATATGAGCCGGGGGCATTTGTGTTTAACAAACACGTTCTTTTCATGTTTAATACCCCTTTCCTTTCAAACACTATTTTCTGTAAATATTCCATTTTTTAACATCGTTTCATAGCAAAAGTGTAATTAAACACCGCCTCTTTAATCACGGGGTCTCTTTTTAGAATGAGATGAATAACACATCAAAATGTATGTTTTGGTAACTAACTGTATTAAATACCTACAATATTTCAAGCATTTGACAGTTCCATTCTTCCTACAGAAACATCAGTAATAAGCCATTATGTAAGCTATATTAATGTATGCTTTGTTATGTTAATAATATATTTAAATTTGAAATGCTGGGACGCGTTTTAGCCTAAAAAATATTTCTTTCATTTACTGTATCAATTTAAAATTTAAATTGACATAAAATTCAAACTAGCTCCCATAACTGTTCTTTTTGAAGTTTCATTGTTGTTAAAATATGAGTGAATGTCGCGTATGTGTAGGAATACGTAGAATAGTTTTGCATATGAAGTGTGAGATGAGCCCATGTGAAATAAGATTTTCCAACACCGCTATTTTCAGTAAAATTTACGGATTTTTCCCCATCCGGTTAGTGTGAATGCCTTTTCAACGTGTATTATATCGGGCCCCATTCTAGTTGACGGTATATCTAAGTTCATTTTTTATCGTAATCTATGATTGAAATAAACAAATAAAGCTTATGGCAACCGAAGGTTTCAGCTTTATATAGGTTTTCATACGTAGATATATAAACTTATTTCATGCTTTCCAGTGTTTTATTGTAATATATCTGATGATTATATTCTGATAAACCACTAGTGAAATTTATAAAATATAATTTTCACTGTAGCCAGACTATATCTGAATGCGGATGAAAAGAAAATCATAACTAAATGGAATAACAGGCAGAAATTAATGCCGTCGTGCGTAAATTTTGCTTCTTTAGGAAAAGAAAGTCGATGTCATCATACATCATGTTAAAAACGTAACAAAATTAAAGAAATTTAACAGATCTATATTTCAAAATTGATTATGTGACGTCATGATGTGATGACGTCACAAAGGAGAATGCGTGACGTTACGCGGCAAAACCAGTTAAAAAATACTTAAAATCACTTAAAAAGCATGAAATAAAAAGAAAATTTATTTGTTTTACATATAAGATTGAAAAATATTTCATTCGTGAACATCAGCTATTATATTTTCACTCGTGGCTACGCCACTCGTGAAAATATTGCATCTGGTGTTCACTCAGTGAAATTATATTTCAATCTTACATGCAAAACAAACAAATATCCTCTATATATTAGCGGGTTGGAAGAAATATTCTTTGTAAACAAGAAAACACAAAACAATTGTATGGTGTATTATTTGAAAGCTGTAACATGATAAAATACTTGTTTTGTGCTTTTATAGACTAAGAAAAAAGCCTACCATACTGTGAATAGAGGTAATTTTTTGTCATATTGTTAATAGAGGGAATATAAGTAAAATGGTGAATATGATTAAGGCAAATTAAGAAAAGGTTTCGTCATTAGTTAAAAGTGCGTGTATATTTTCTGAAAGGTTCGATATATCAATTTGATTGAAGCAAGGAGACTACTTCCATCGAAAATGTTGATTTTCTTCATACAAGATGTATGCAAAACATTGACCTTAATATTGTCACCAATTGATTGATTACGTGTATTTATGTTCTTTTTTGCAAATTATATGGTTATATTTTCTACTGATCTTAATTCTTAAAAAACGAATCTTACTATGTACATGTATACAAATAATCGAAACAATGGGGTCTAAAGATAAATATTCAAAAGTCCAAAATATGTATTTATGAAAGAGAATCTTGAGAGCAAAGACAATTTTACATTGATAATACTGTTTTTGATATTGTAGCCTTTGAGAATTATAAACGTCTCTTTAACGCCACGACTTTGCGTGCGCGACGGATTCTTTATGAAGAATTGTTTATATAAAAAAGAAACGAACGATCAAAGTTGTTTTTTACAAAAGACTATCATACAATGACGTCGTTTCTAAAAATAACGACCATGTTCCTCTTTACAGCTAACCAATCAGGAAAGACCTTGTTGTATATAAGACGGAGAGACACTAAGTTGACTAACGCCGGTCATAAGAGTTCTGACACTCGACCAAGATTCACGGCTAGCTACAGATGCAAATTCAGTCTCGGTATTCAGAGGTATGTGCAAGTCAATGAACGGCAAGGCAAACTTAGAGTCGATATTTGAGTATGGCAGGTTGACAAACCAACGAAAAAAGAGCATCAGCTTAACGTTAATGCGATGGAAAAACTAATAGATCAGTTAGATCGTGCTGACAGGGCTTTGGAAAACAAAAAAAGTTATAGGACCCACGTTGGAGGAAATGTTTACTGTAACGTCGCCGAAAATAGCGTCTGCGTGGACATACAACAGTACTGGAAACCAGAAAACACGTTTCGACCAAAAAAGGAATATGATTGACACCTTAAGAGTAATCCAGTTTAAAGAACTGGTACCAGAGATCGGGAATGTGTTACCCGAATTAGACGCAGAGGTGCCCTGTTACTTACAAAGCGATCATATGAACAAGCTAGGTGCCATACAATGTCCAGAATACAACCCAACGTGTGCGGAAACTAGTAAAACCGCGTGAATATAAATTAATAAAGTTCTTTAAATAGATCGATAACGTCATTCTAAAAATAACGTCCAATCAAAAATCGAACCGCGCGTATATAAATGAACACTTTATGAAGCTTCGGGATACACAGAATCAATGCAAATAACTGTGCACCCCTCAACAAAAGTATGGAATATTACGAAAATAGACCGAAGACGTTTGACTCTTATTCGAAACAAATGTTACCGGATATATTACAGTTGAAAATCAGACGTGTGCGAGTGTTTTAAATGTCACGTTAAATTGAGTGCTTTAAAGATCAGACACCGTTTTGAGAGAACATTACATGTGGTCGCCTAATCGCGAATAATATTTTATAATAAATATAGAATAATATTTTATAATAAAATAGAAGGCACTCTACAACAGAAACCAACCCCAGTAGGCGGATTCGGCGGTTTTGGTTTTGGATTAACAAGTAGGTTAATACCTTGTGATATTATATATCACAACCTTTATAATAGGTTCATGATAATAACCTTTATTTAACTTTATAATAGGTTAAATACCTTGTGGGTTTGGAGGATTTAGTTAATTTAAGACTGGAGAAAATTTGTGTGTCAATAATAAGGCTAACACGATTGAATATGTAACACTTGTTAACACTTGTATGTATGGTTTGGAAATACTTTCAAGCGAGACGAGAATATCATGAAGCTACAGAACATTTACCCGACATTTTGGAACGCTTTATAGAAGAAACCAGAACACATAATTTGTATATTTCTATATTGTTATATGTTTTTGATAAACTTTTTAATAACTTTGTAAGAATATATTTTGTAGAAATAAACATTTATATGTAAGCAATAAACAGGTCAAACTGTGAGCAGTATTTGTCTTTTCTGCGCTGATTAAAAAAAAATATGCTTTCATATTTTTTCTTTTACCGTCGAGACAATTTAAAATAACCGTTACTGACATCACGGAAAGTTCAAATTGCTTAATTTTAACTCCTAACCTAGTCATGTTGGGTTGCGTTCGATAGCATTTCTCCTCCTCTTTCTATCGTAACGCTGTAAAGCTATTACACTCTTCCTCGACCGTCACAATCAACAAACCACCTACACCGTCACCACCACCACCTTTATCATCACCACCAACAACAAAAAATAGTATGAATAAGAAAAATTCAGTTTTGTAAAATGCGTAAAAATAGAACACTCACTTTATCTAAAATGGACGAAAAAGAGTGTTCAAAGTGTCAAAAAGATTTCTCTAGAAAAGAGGGATGCTATGGCATTTTTGAAAAGGGGAATGCATATTGGGGGGCGAAGAAACGAGTTACTCAATGTCCCTGGACGATTCAAGAAAGATGACGTTTCAGCATCCGTTTTTTATGGGCCGAGTGGTAGCAGAAAAATTGAATGGACAATGAAACTGCTTTCGTCCGATCTTATACGTCCAGCGCCCTGTTATGACTCAAAACGCTAGAAGCGGAATAAAAACTAAAAGAAACAGAGGAGAAGCTCCAAAATGCACCCATGTTGAGCCCCGTAGCACAAGCGATAGAAATTGCCAAATCGGAGATAAAACGATTTCGAGATTCCAATACAGATTCACTAAACTCTCTATATACATGTTTAAATGTCAAATCGGTACAGCATTTTGCATCAGTTTAGGAGAGACACGCTGATAGTGTGTAGCGTTTATTTTTTTGTTAAGAAGAGAATTTGTTGTTTTGAAGGGAGTTTTGTTGATTTGTTGAAGTTGGTTGAATGTTATTGTGGTGATCTTAATTGATCAGGGTTTATTGGTTGTAATTAGTTGTTTTGGTTGTTGAGTTATATCTGTTTGTTAAGATATAATTGGTTGATATTGGTTGAATGTTTGTCTGGTCAAGATTATATTAGTTGATGCTTTGTTTTGAGGATATATGTAAATATTGAGTGCTTTAGTTTAAGTTGTTTTTCTGATTTTGATTTAATTTTGTGAAGTGAATATTGTTGGTTGAATGTTTGTGGTTTATAGTGTATCTTGAAGTTGTAAAAATAGTCATTTCTGTGTTCTTCATTTTGTGGTGATTTAATTGTTTTGTTTGGTAATTTGTTAAGAGCTTGGGCTCGCCAGGTGTCTAGTTTTGTTTCGTTTAAAAGACGTATACGTGAAAAGATATTTCGTATAAGTGGTTGATAAATGACGTGTGTTTGTTTTGGGTGTAAATAATGGTCAGAGTTCTTTGTTTTGGGTGTAAATTATAATCAGAGTTTGTTGTTTAAATATATATATATGGATTTGAGATAGAAAAAAGATAAAATACCTAACAAAAAAAGTGTTAACTAAACAATTACATGCTAGTTTTTCCAACTGAGAATATTTCAATTATATGTCAGGCGGTGCTGCCCAGCTCCCATATCTTGGAAATTGGTTCTAGTATTTATTACTAAATCGTTCCGTAGATTAAATTACATCAAGGCAGACATTTCTCCTGACACGTATCAAGCGTAGAACAGATATTGACTGGGATCACGGCTGCGTTTCATGGAGAGTCCTAAGTTAATCCTAAATCCTAGGACTTATGACCAACTTTAGGAGAAAACGTTTTTGCACTTAAGACTGTTTCAAGTAACTGTCCTATCTTTTGTCTTAAACTTAAGACTTATGACCAATTCGCTCTCCTGAAAAAGTTACAAAATACAATGACACGCGCATAATCCCGGATTGGATTTACAATGTAATTGATTACAGCAAGTATAAAAAGTAATGTATTGCCCTCTTATCATGTTGAGTGAAAATATATACCATATTTCACGAAAAACGATAAAATTACCGTTTTATTTAATTTCATAGTAAAAAAAAATGTTTACGAACCCCCTTGCTTGTTACGCAACTGCAATTATACATCGCGCAGTAATAATATTATTTATAGATGCGTCTTGTTTTGCACGCGATATTTGGCGCTACATTATGACATCATGTAAACAACCCTTTAAACGTCTGTACAGCGTTAATGACTGAATTAAAGATATTGGTATTCGGATTTATTTTCTTAGTTAGACCATTATTTATCATTCTAGATAGTTTTCAAAACAAAATTCAACAAAAGTTTGATTTTGGCGTGGTTTTGACTTAGGACAATCTTAAGATACCTTTAAAACACTCCTAGACTTAGGACTGTTTTTGGTCATTAGTATAGGAGTCATAAGTTAGGACCTTTTTTAAGACTTTCTTTGAAACGCAAAATTGTCAAATTTTTATCTTAAGACAAACTTAAGACTTAGGACTCTCCATAAAACGCAGCCCAGATGTCTTACTACAATGGACAATTATCAGCTAGAAAATATATTATTGCAAAGATACCCGGTGAAAGTGTGCGTGGCTGATTAAATTCGTAAACAAAGAGGAAAAATTGTGATTTCCAATCCTGAAACGAGTAATGAGGAATAAAATGGGTAGTCTCCTTTTTCTTTAGTACGAACCTTACGAATAATATGACTCGTTCGGAAATAGCCCCGAAAGCTATGGAGTTGAATTTGAAAAGATACTAGACAATAAATATCTCCGGAATAATGGACAACTACAACAGTTTTTGTCTAACTTTTGTGGACTCTACTGAGCGTACAACCTCATACAACGGTATCAGGGAAAAACTTTAATTTTATGATCCTTTATCCGGTTCCGGTTCGAAAAGAATGTTTTCTCAGAAAGAAATACCAGTTTGATCTGCTACATGGATTGTTAATTGCTGGTACAATTTGTGAAAGTGATAATAAAAGTATAACCGATATTTTTATTAGAATCAGGACTTTTCTGTGTTTGTTTTGGCAAATTTGAAATACACTTGTACACTACAAATTACGCGGGTGCGGAGCGTCTCTCTATTTTATCGCTATAAACTTTGTTTTGAATTGACTTTTGTTGACAGTTGTTTACCGTTAATCTCCAATATATTCAATGAGTGAGGAAAATAGCAAAAAGCGGCCCGCATTTGTGTCACTGAGTGACCTCGACTCGAGTGGAGTGCGCGGCCAGACATTAAAGACAGTAGATACAAGTACGCCTGCAAAGGAAGGCAGCCTTTATTCTGTCTTCAAAGAGGCTAAACAAGGTTAAAAAAGGGAAAAAGGCAAAAACTGAAGGTTAGACTTCTTCAAGCATTGTCGTAGAAAAGCAGTTGGCTCTTAATCAATGAAAAGCTTGGAAATATGCTGACCAAAAATGACACTGTCTTCCTTCGACAAATCATCAAAGACACAATATGTGAACTCAAAGACGATCTGTTAAAGCCGCTTATCCACAGAATCGAAATATTAGAAAGCGACGTCATGGACCAAGCAAAGGAAATAGAACAACTTAAGAAGGAAACTTCCAAAAAGGACTCTAAAATTGCAAATCTAACGGAAGACAACAAACGTCTGAAAGGCCGCGTCAAATCTGACGAGTTCTACGTTGATAAGGTAACAAATGAGCTTGAGCAGTATGGGCGTCGCAACAATATCCGCATTTATTGTCTTAATGGAGACACAACCCGTCAGTCATCAGAAATAACAACGGAACTTGTTATAAACACAATTAAAGAGAAAACTGGTCTCGAACTCAGTACCCATGCTATTGACGTCGCACATCGTTTAGGCAAACAAAGGTCAGTAATAGTAAAATTTGTTTGACGACAAACCAAGATACATGTGTTCAAACATGCAAAACAACTGCGCCAAAATTCAATTTCTATAAAGATGACCTTACTTAAATCAACCAGGAAGTGCTATCCGCTGTGCGATATAAAGACAGAAACTCCGTAAAAAAGGCGTGGTCACATGAGGGCAGGATTTACGTCATTTATAACCAAGAAGGTTAAGACGACCGTCCTGCTGAACTGTAATACAGACAATACCAGTATTTGATCTACCATGGCCCGCACGCAAAACCGCACCAGTACATCCTTCTCAGCCTCGATAAACTATTTGTGTATAGCGACAATGGTAATTGATATGATATACCAAAAGTGACAAACATTTTTTTTTAGTAAAAGATACTAGTGTTTTTTTTCTTCTTTAAATTTCTAGCTTAAGATTTAGATCAGCGTTTGAAATCTTTCTTCCGTCTCGCAGAATATATAAAACATTGAACTATAAAACACTGAAACTATTTTTTGAAATCTAGCTACGATTTAAACAACTACTTTTGTGTATACAACATGAACGTTTTTGTTCTGCTAAATTTCATCGATATACAATCCTTTTAAAAAGTCATCGAATAATTAAACATGAACGAATATTTTAATTTTGCCAATTCATCTTTTAAAACTTTCATTGCGAAAATATACTGGATAATTTTTTTTGCTGTTTTAACTATACGAGTATAAACACTTTTATTTACACACAATTAGTGCTGTTTCAATATTTGAGGTGCTATCTTAGTCTAACAAAAGAATGTATTATTGTGAATACATGCATTATTCGGATGTCTTTGTTTTTCACTAAACAAAATAAAAATAGCAGGTACATGTATGTGACTACACAGTTTAGCACCAAGGGAGATAACAGTATTTGAACATTGAATCTCTATTTAGGCTATTTACCTCCCTTAGACCATTGATACTTGACGCACGTGTAGAATGAAAATAGCTGTATTATTTATGTTTATACATGTATATATATTTTTTGACTATAATTTGCATGTAAGTAAATTACATTAACTAGCAAATCAAAAAGATCAGATACATTTGATTTTATTTGTTTATATTTAGGCTTTCCCTTTCACATAATTACACAAGCCATTTTCTTTTAATAAAACAAATTGTTGTCATTATAAAACCACTGATTAAATTTTTGTATACAGTTAGATATAGTAACATAAATCACAAATTCCATTAAGTTTGAATAAATTAATGTATAAAACATAAAATGCAAGAGACTACTGATTTCATTCATTAAATGATAAGAGAAACTGTTATATATTATAATTCCATTAACTACTCTTATCATTTCGTTTTGGAAAAGAACAGTACAAATGGAAATAATCACTTTGTGAATTCACTCACATGTCTTAAAATGTGTCTTGTGAATCATGTATAAAACATAAAATGCTAGAGACTACTGATTTCATTCATTTAATGATAATGAGAAACTGTTATACATGTATATTATAATTCCATTAACTACTATTATCATTTCGTTTTGGAAAAGAACAGTACAAATGGAAATAATCACTTAATAAATTCACTTACATGTCTTAAAACGTGTCTTGTGAATCATGTATAAAACATAAAATGCTAGAGACTACTGATTTCATTCATTAACTGACAAAAAGAAACGGTTATATATTATAATACCATTTACTACTCTTATCATTTCGTTTTGGAAAAGAGCAGTACAAATGGAAATAATCACTTAATAAATTCACTCACATGTATTAAGTGAAGAAGAAATATACATTTACTTGAACTATATTTTGTTTACAATATTTAGATGTATGTGTATGACATTTTTCTCGGGTTTTAAAGATGGGTTCTTATGTACACATGTATATTTTTTCTGCAGATAAAGAAACATACTTATATTGTATATTAGAAGCCATGTAAATGCATATTTTCTTTCCGAGATAAATACCTATTTGATATATTTAACATCTTTTCATAAAGGTGTCTTGTGGAAAATGATAAAGTAATGATGTAAGCAGTTTAAAAATTTGTTTACCTTTACCAAATTTTGACTCATATATTTGTTTCCCTTTTTTTTTTTACTAAATACTAAAGACAATTCGTCAAGCATGTCTTTAAAACAAACACACTGTTGTAACGTAAATTCGTAACCATGAAGATTAAAATATAAATATATGTAAACTGCTACAACTTTTTCGACATAATGTTATTATGATAATGAATATATGTTTTTATATAGACATACTGTACTTTTTTTTGATAGACTTGTTTTGATTTTGTGTATTGTTTGTTTGTTTTTGTTTGTTTTGTCACGTTTTGATCGCTCTATTGTTTTAAAGATGAATGTTAAAATTAGAAAAGGAAATATTGTGTATACGAATAAAGCGTCCATGAATTGCATTTATTAATAGATTTTACCGCTGAAGCTTAATATTCAACTAAAGGAAAATCATACTTAATAACTTTTTGCCATCAATGTAAAAGAACAAACGGTATTTCAATATGATCTCTTTTCTAATGTATTTCTATCTGCTGTTTATACATCTAAGCATGGTATATAAAATGTTGATGATAAAATCATACAAAAAAGAACATTATAGACTCCAGTCGGTAAACACAAACTTACAAATGAATCTTTAGTCAATATAATGTCTTCAACTGAAATATGTACTTTTAATGTAAAAGGTTTATCATCGACAAACAACGTGACCGAGTTCTGTGTTGGCTTAACCAACAAAAGATTTCAAAAGCGTTATTGCGAGATATTCATTATAACTCAAACACCGATAAAACAGAAATTTGGTCGGCAAAGTGGAATGGAAAATCTTACTTAAGTGGAAATAGTACAAACAGCTTAGGCGTCGGTATCTTTATTAATACGTCTTGTAATTGTATCAAGAAATTATTGAGGACAGAATGCAACGAATTTAACTAGAAATCGAGGAAAAGGTGATAAATATATTCAACGTTCATGCTCCAAATAACGACGATATCAATTTTTTCAATATATTAGAAACCAATCTTGATGAATTTAGTGACGAAATACTACTAGTTGGCGGTGATTTTAATACTGTTATTAAACATTCTTTAGACAAACTAAACGGTAAAAGTGATACAAATAAACGAACTTCGAAAAAGGTTAATGAACTAGTTGATACATTTGATCTTTGTGATGTTTTTAGACTACTTAATCCAGAACGAAAACTTTTTACTTGGCACTTTCATAATAATCCACCGATATTCTGCAGACTTGACTATTTTCTTTTTTCCACTTTTGCTCTCAATTCAGTAACAGACTTCTAAACTTAAAAACTGGTTATAAATCAGATCATTCTATTGTGATTATGCATCTAAAGTTTATTCAATGTAAAAAAAGCCCAGGATACTTTAAACTCAACAATTCGTTGCTTTTAGATAATGATTATCAAAATAAAATAAAATCATCAATACAAGAAAACGTGTCATTTAGTTTAAACATATTTATTCTCAGAATATGTACATAATAACATTTGAAATATATACACATACAAAATTTGACAATATTCAAAGAAGAGGATTAGAACGGAAGACTATGTCTTATAGAATTCTTCTCCTTTAAGTAGTTAAATATTTCGGTATCGAACTGGTGATGTAAAATTTTCTGAGAAAGATATATATAACATACGTATAATAGAAACAAATATATATGGAGTATGAAAGAAGTAGTAATTCAAAAGAGAAAAAGGGGAAGGAGAGTCTCATAATTATTTGTTATGTGTTAAATCGTTAAAGGAATCTTTTAGTTTTTGCTATAAAAGACTGCACGTTAGAGAATATTGTTGAATTATCATCATCTGATAGGCCAGGGTTTCCGAAGAGAAGAATATCGAGATTGATATCAAAAGCTTGAATATTAATAAATAATTCATTTCGGTACAAACTGTAGCGATATCATTCAAAGAAGAAGTGATAGTTGGTTTCGACTTGACCACATTCACATAAAGGTGAGGGAGATATGTTTCTTAGAAAAAGATGATAATTTAAAGAACTGCATTTTGTGCGAAATTTAAATTTCCTTATCATATTAAAAATTAGGTTGGCCTTTCTTTTTATAAAGATGCTAAATCGTGTATACATAATAATGGTCATCTATCCAGTTTCTTTCAGATATTTAAAAGGCGTAAGACAAGGGTGTCCTTTATCCCCTTACCTATCTCTTATTTGTATAAAATTTCTCTCAAATGAAGTTACCATAAATAAAAATATTAATGGCATTTAGATAGGAACATTGAACTTAAACAAACACATTTTGCCGATGATTCATGTTTTATAACTGATTGAGAGAAAAAGGTCGTTTCTAACATTAAACTCAACACTAAAAATGTTTCAAATATATCAGGCCTTAAATTAAATAAAGATAAATGAACGGTTTTAAAGCTTGGACGTTTAAGAAATACTCAAATCAATTACTGCAATGACAATAATTTTAACTGGACATCTGAAAAAGCTAGCACGCTCGGTATATTTTTCACTAATAACATAGACGAAATGCTTAATACTAATTTAACATCTAAACTGAAAGAATTCGATCAATGTTTACATAAATGGAAACGATGGAAACTAAGTCTTTTTGGGAAAATAATCGTTCTTAAAACTTTTACAATGCCCAAACATGTTTATCCTCTTACAGTTTAACATAATCAAGACCAAGAAATCATAAATAAAATAAAAAGCTCATGTTTAACTTCCCGTGGGACAAAAAACCAGACAAAATATCAAGAGATAAGATTATTTAAGATTACAAACATGGGGGGGGCTTATAATGTTAGACATTGAAAGCTTTTTTATATTCCTTGGAATGCACTTGGGTTAAACGCATTAAATTGCAGCAACACTCAAAATGGTTAAATAGACATGGAAAACAATTCATATTTAAATGTAATCTAAACAAAAAAGATATTGAAAATTTAGATATTAGATCTACATTTTTAAAGACGTACTCAGTGCTTAGTCGTATGCATACTTTAATAAAAAAAATAACTGATGTTGGTAAAGAAATTATATGGAACAACACGAATATAAAACTAAATAACAAACCATTTGTTTTCTGTGAATGGATGGAAAAGGGCATAATCTTTATCGAACATATATACGATCATAGGAAAAAACAATTTTATGGCTTTAACGAAATTCAAAACCTTTATGGCATAGCCCAATCAAACTTTTTAAACTATCACCTACTCATAAAATGCATATACCAATAGAATGGAAAATAAAACTAAAATCTGAAGGGATTCAATTCAAAGCAAATAACTACTTTGTTGATAAATTAAAACCGCATATTAAAACCTGCCGATTTATTTATACTATGCTTATTCAAAAGAAAACAACAACAAACAATCATCAAGAAAACAAATGGGAAGCTGAACTCTCAGGCAACTTTGGATGGAAAAATATATTCCATCAAATCATAAACATAACGATTGATACCAAACTTCGAAGTCTTCAATATAAATATCTCTATATGCATATTTTGCCAAACAAGAAAAAAACTCTTTAAATATAATATGGTGGAGTCAATGTTATGCGAATTTTGCAACTCGGCACCAGAATCTAATGTACAGTTATTTTGGAAATGCTACAAAATTCAACCATTTTGGTGTCAAATTAGGTTTTTTTTACAAACAAAATATTCTACAGACTTTGGTATCATACGAAACTGTCAGTTTGTGTAATGTGAATATTCAAAATAATATGAAATCAAACTGCATTAACCATTTCTTACTCTTAGTTAAATATTTTATCTTTAAATATTAATACCAGAAAACTATACCAAACTTCAGTGAATTTTTAAATTATCTTAGATATAAACTTAGTTTAGAAAGACTCATTGCTGAAATGAAAAATAAGGTCGATGTCCGTAACAACAAGTGGAGCATATTCACACCATAAACAGTAGTAAAGGCATCTCTTTAACGCCACGACTGCGCATGCGCGACGCCATATTGGATTCTTTATATAGAATGACATCATCGTTCTATTTTTAATCTCCCGGAAGTATACGGAGCTGACTCGTATACACGATCTTAGGGCTTGAATCGCGGACATTGTAGGTCAGGTCCTCGGCCCTAGACGGAGAGATAATTAACATCATTACAGATAAAAGAAATGTTTGTATTCGGTTTGGCGTCACGACTGCGCATGAGCGACGCCATATTGGATTTTATATTTAGAATGACATCATCGTTCTTTTTTTAGAATGTGATCATCCGTCTATTTTTAGAAATCTATTGTTAATCTCCCGGAAGTATATTCAAACTCTCCTATCTCAGAAACGGTAAAAGATAGATCCATATAATAATACATTTTCTGTATCTACTCGCACAGATCTTTCAAACGGTAAATACATCTAAGAGTTTTTTTAAAAATTTGAAAAAAAGGTTTAAAAACCGCAAAAGGGCCATAACTCGAAAACGGCTAAAATCGAATCGAGAACCTAGGGTTTATTTCGAAGCATTCTGGCAGGTCTATCATTTGATGCGAAAAAAATCAAAATGTATATCGTTAAATGTTGCACAAAAGACAATTTAATTGTTTTTCAAACGAAAATAATTGACCGTCAATTCTATTAATCTTTTGTGATGAGCGGACCGAACTTTGATTAATGAAAAGCCATATTTAGTAACGAAGGATAAAGGGTTTTTGTTCAACATAGTTCCGCTAGATATTTTGAATCTAGACTGAGCGGCGACTGTACTTTATGCCTTTTTCTTTCATTGACACCTACGTGGGGCTGATGAAATAGATCCTGGTGATTGTGAAATACCGCGACTAAAATTAGATCGGCACATGCGCAGTCTACAAGAACGTTACGCTATGACAGCCATTTCCTTACTAGATGTAGGTAAGTAAACAAGTTATATTTTACAAACATTAAATGTATAAATATTATTTATTTTGAACATAGTAAAAAACTATTTGTATTTTTATTTAAATTTATAAATTAAAATGTTAAGCACGTATCTATTTACAAACATTTCTTTTATCTGTTATGATGGTAATTATCTCTCCGTCTAGGGCCGAGGACCTGACCTACAATGTCCGCGATTCAAGCCCTAGATTGTGTATACGAGTCAGCTCCGTATACTTCCGGGAGATTAAAAATAGATTTCTAAAAATAGACGGATGATCACATTCTAAAAATCGAACGATGATGTCATTCTAAATATAAAATCCAATATGGCGTCGCGCATGCGCAGTCGTGACGCAAAACCGAATACAAACATTTCTTTTATCTGTAATGATGGTAATTATCTCTCCGTCTAGGGCCGAGGACCTGACCTACAATGTCCGCGATTAAAGCCCTAGATTGTGTATACGAGTCAGCTCCGTATACTTCCGGGAGATTAAAAATAGATTTCTAAAAATAGACGGATGATTACATTCTAAAAAAAGAACGATGATGTCATTCTAAATATAAAATCCAATATGGCATCCCGCATGCGCAGTCGTGACGCCAAACCGAATACAAACATTTCTTTTATCTGTAATGATGGTAATTATCTCTCCGTCTAGGGCCGAGGACTTGACCTACAATGTCCGCGATTCAAGCCCTAAGATCGTGTATACGAGTCAGCTCCGTATACTTCCGGGAGACTAAAAATAGATTTCTAAAAATAGACGGACGATCACATTCTAAAAATAGAACGATGATGTCATTCTATATATAGAATCCAATATGGCGTCGCGCATGCGCAGTCGTGGCGTTAAAGATATGCCTATACTACTATAAACACATGCTTCTGACTGGAGTCTATTTTTTACACGCTTACTATGAAACGCTTCTTTTTTGATAAATGAAAACATAACTATAAATAATTAAAATAACATATATCATGTCCTAGATTACCTTTCCATTTTTACAATCTTTATAAGCATAATGTTAAATCAATTTAAATCTACTTAGTCTTTATTAAAGTTTTTTTTCTGATGTAACCATTGTTTATTTTTGCAATTAAAAATCTGTAATATGTTTGTGAATTTGTATAATGTATGCAATGTATTTATTTGTACGAACTGGATAATAAAAAAAATTAATATAAAAAAAGAAAAAAAAACTTTGAAGGGCATTGTCAAAGAATTTAATGTACACCAAAAGAAGCGCAATGATCGCTGAAGAACTGGTTTTTCCATATAAAATCGTTTTTAATTAAGAATAATTTGAATGTTTATTTATCTTTACACAATCCAATTGCTAGAACGTTTGTACATATTGTTGAGTCTGTGTCTCTCAATAATTTTATTAATGAATGGAAAACTAGCTTACACAATGATACTGGGCCGTCTGGGCGCGGTCGTAATAAGTTACGATTATATAAAACTATTAAGTCTGAGTATGAAAGCGAACAGTACTGTAAAATGATATTACCGCCTTCTCATCGGTCAGCATTTTGTAAATTTAGATTAGGAGTTGCGCCGATTCGTATGGAGACCGGCCGTTATGAGGGTCTGAGCATAGAAGATAGAATTTGTCCTTTTTGTAACGATAATTCAGTTGAAAATGAATTACATGTTTTGTTCAGTTGTAAGGTTCATTCTTTTACTTGGGGACCATACGCCGCTTTTCATGGAATGACACTACTGTGTCACATTGAAGGTTCCATGAAAACCGCCGTATGAACACATCTGCGGATGTTTTTAAATTCCAAATTTCACCATTTTAGTGTTTAAATGTTGAATTCTGCTTAAGCCGGTGCTAGGGGGCGTGGACGGTAACTTGCACTTTCCAGTACCGTCCATGAACAGGCTCAATCAAACCGAGCCTGCAACATTTTCAATTTTGTCGTGTTGGGCTTTCTTTAGGGATTCTGTATTTCTCTATTTTATTGTCACATCCGTGTTATTTGTGCCGTGTGGCGGCTGTAAAAAGTCTCCCCGTACATTTAATCAATGATGTTATATTTTCGATCCTTGAAGATCGTTCAGCACGACATTATTGTTGTGTATACATTTTACATGGTATTTTTAGTTTCTTGTATTTGGCCTTTTTCAATTTGGGTGGTTCCAGTATTCCTACTTGAATACTGTTTAATCACCCTTAGGATATGTTGCCTGCTTTTTAAATTTGTCTATTGACGTCTTATCTGTGATATGCAGGCTTCATAACCTCAGATCCCCTTTCAAAATTCCATTTTATTTAGTTCCGCCCATTGTTTTCTCGTTTAGGGCACACGCATTCTTTTACTTGGGGACCATACGCCGCTTTTCATGGAATGACACTACTGTGTCACATTGAAGGTTCCATGAAAACCGCCGTATGAACACATCTGCGGATGTTTTTAAATTCCAAATTTCACCATTTTAGTGTTTTAAATGTTGAATTCTGCTTAAGCCGGTGCTAGGGGGCGTGGACGGTAACTTGCACTTTCCAGTACCGTCCATGAACAGGCTCAATCAAACCGAGCCTGCAACATTTTCAATTTTGTCGTGTTGGGCTTTCTTTAGGGATTCTGTATTTCTCTATTTTATGATGATTTAAGAGTAGATTTGTACTCTAGAGCAATAGAGCATGATAGTTTTTTCTCTGAAATGCAAGATTCTGATAAATATACTTACTTGTTTTCCAATAAAGAGCCAAAAATAATAAGATATTGTGCCAAAACCTGTAAAAAATATTTTAGATAGACGTCGTTTTAAACTTTGTAAATAAAACATTACAATAGATGTGGAATGTTTTACACATTTTTTTTATTACCTTATATATTTTTATTATATGTCAGAAACCTCTTAAATGCATATGTTCCGATGTTGATATTCGTGCTTTATTTATTTTAGTTTGATATATGTTTTACTAGTAATAATTATTTTATGTCTTTCTTGTATAGTATTTTAACTCCATGCTTAGTTTAGATAAACTGTTCGATTTAAATGTATTTTCTCACGACCATCACTTATAATACCATATGGAATGGCATTGCATTTATTTATTTTGTTTTTAAATATATATGTATGTTTTATCATGTATATGCAATGATGAGATGTAAATAAAGATACTACTACTTAAAATGAGGAAACTGATTAGAAAAAAAGACGTGATGTGACAAAACAAAAGATTATCATTAATCCTAAAACAATGTTTTGTATGAAATATGTAAATAGAAATAAAATTGACATATATTTAGTCTTTGTTTAATGCATGTCGCCCTATTTTAAAGTTTTACCTCTTACATGACAAATTGATACAATTCTTCTACACTCCACTACAAGTATCTTACAAGGATGAAATAAAAAGAAGACAAAAACTGCTTCCATTCATACATGTTTTATTAACAGTAGACCTTTTTACGATGCGGTTCGTTGCTATTAAAAATGACCGGAAGTAGTATTTTTGTGCGCATGCGCAATCTGCGTAGGGCAAAAAGAGAAACGGCCTTTCATAGAAATGTAGTAGAAGATCATAGACAATTCCGAATTAGTTTAAGGTAAAAATTAAAAAAATCATATCAAATAGCTTTTAACAGAAATACAAAAGACAGCTTTATAGCATTGTGGCCAAGATTATCATAAAAATGCATGGAAAAGACGATTTTCCAGAATTTAAAACGTTTGTGTTGATCATTCTCTATTTTTATTAATGTTTAGATTATACTTTTCTCGAATACACTGTGGATCCGTTAAATAACTTTATAAATGTGATGTTCATTTTCGTTAATGAATTCTTTTATATTTCTATCCGATACCGGCATATAACAATAGGGGTCTGTATACTTTACAAAAGCCAATATATGTACTGGTAACAATCCATTCTTTCGTCCTATTTCGAATGCGAGTGGATACCATACATTCAATACTGCACTGTAGATATGAAAGGCGATGGTACAATGGCGCGATGGCACGATGGTGAAAACGCTATAGTACGATGGTGAAAACGCGATGGTACGATCAGCATAATCGAAACAATATACAAGATTTTTTTATTTTGAGGCAGATGTTTTAAAATATAACATTAGTATTAGTAATTAGCTATTTGTCGACTTTTTAACAAAAAGTATTTAAGATAACAAACAGCATTTCGATCTAAGTAAAATATATCAAGTTAATGAGTATAAAATGCATATTTATTATCAATATTAGTTATTATTCGGAGTGTTGTACAATCATTGCCAATTCTAACACTCACGTTAATTTGTCAATATAGACAAAGAAGGAAAAAAACTGGTGTTAAACTGCCAATAAACACCGGTTAGGGACTACTTGTATATGCGCTGTTATGTTTTCACCCTCAATTGTATAGTTTACAAAGTATTTTAAAGCAACAATAACATTTTTATTTATATTTTCAGTTCGTATAATGTTTTCTTTTCATATAATACCGAAATAATATCTCACATACACTGACGCCACATATTAGATCCATATCAGTTAATAGATATTTTGACAAAACGGCGCCAATCCGTAAGCAGCGTAATGACGTCATCCTAAGTAAACAACTCATCATAAACAAGCTGACGTTATTTCATACATACAAGAATGATAAATGGGGCACTGATGTAAACACGATACGTTGTAAGATTTTATTGTTGAAAACTTGATAAAATAACCGTTTTTTTTCTTATCATTTCTTTTGTTTGATAATTTCTATATCTTCGCAACAGTAGGGTGCGAAAATCGAACAGCGTTATACGAAAATCGGCACCGGAAGTTATTTCCGCTTGAAAAATAAGTTTAGTGATTTTCCTTATTTTATCGTGTTAGAATCGAAATAACATCGGCCGGAGAGGTGTATATCGGCTATTTATCACCGGTTTTGTCGTTTTGATGCGACAAAATTAACCACTCAGGGCTACGGCCTTCGTGGTCAATTCCTACGCATCCAAACCGGTGTTAAATAGCCGATATACACCTCTCAGGCCGATGTTATTTCTTAAATATTTAACATTCTGACATATTCATTCTCTAAAATGGCGTGTGTGTGTATCTTTTTCTTGATTAAAACCAAAATATAGTGTTAATCGTTAATATTTTTAAAAGATGATCTTAAGCCAAAAATATTGACGCGACTAGTAACATTGTGTATTTGTATATAACTGAAACATTAGCAGATTTTCTAAATGCTACCCGGATAGAAAATGATTTGAAACATGTATTTCATACCTCCTATTGTTAAGTTATTATGATGATGTTTGTGAGTGATTTCTGAAAATAATGGCGTCTATATTTTAGACTAAATTTGTACTAACGGTTCATTCATACTTTAACAAATATCTGGGATGGTAGGGTCCCTATGGCTTTGACAGCAATCGTGTAAAGATATAAATTAATTAAATCATTGGCAAAGCGTTTGCCGATTACGAATGGCCGCTTGGGTATCATTAAATTCTAAACGGAATCTGCAGGGATAATAAACTGTTACTGTAGAATCGGCTAGTGTTAACACACCCACGTCGACGTTATACAGTGTGACTATAATCACGTTTGATGCATTCCTGACATTATCTGAATATAGCTTATGACATAGTTTATAAAAAAGATCCGAGCATGTGCAGTAAAAGTTAATGCATTAATAATCAGGGTAATTTAATCGCTGGACGTCTAACAGGAAAAGTTTTCGATAAAAATAATATTCTCGGTTAAAATGTATCTATGATTAAGGTCAATTGAAGGCTAATGTCACACATAAACAAGTCAGTATGTTTGCATGGTAACAAGTCTCATTATGTCCAAACATCAATCAAATCCGTATTTAACATAATAATGACATTTTAACCAAAATTCAATAATTTGACCTTGACAGTCAAGGTCATTTAAAGCTCAAAGTCCAGGTCAGTGCAACCTTATAGAAGGTCAAATCCAAAAAAAATTTATTGTCCGAGTATGAAGATAGCCCATTCATTTATTACCAAGTTACAGTCAATTCTAGCAAAAATCAGTGAAAATCAATAATTTAACCCTCAAGGCCAAGGTCATAGATGAGACAAGGTCAATTTGAGTTTAATAAAAAACGAAGGTCTTACAAAAATTGCTGTGTATTAATATAAAGTCAATTCATAAATAAGTAACAAAGTTAAAGCCAGTTAAAGCAAAAAAATGAAAAATTCAATAATTTGACATTCAAGGTCAATATCATTTATGAGTGAAGGTCAAGATCTGGTTAACGTAAAGGGCTATTCTAAAAGATTGTTGTGTTCAAGTCTGAAGCCAATCCATTCAAAAATAACAAAATTATAGCGACTTATATAAACAATCAGGCAAAATTTAGTTAGACATTTATTCTTGAAGGTCAATGTCATTTATGAATCAAGGTCAACTTTAGTTTGGTCTACCCACAGCGTTGTTGTGGTGGCAACTTTAAAAGACAATACACTAAACTTAAAACGTTATGATCCGGGTTTAATTTCGCGTAAGGCAACGCCCTATGACTGTAACAATACCTCGATTTTTTCTCCGAAAAAAAGGCAAAACTAAAAATGTTTCAGGATTTGTGTGAACCGCCTATTCACGCACGGATTAAGTAGTAAGTGCACGCTTTTGCTATTACTGCTCAAATCACATACATTGAGGCAGGCATAATTTCCCATGACTACTTGTCGTCATGTTACCTCTAAATTGCTAAGTAAAGAGGTGAAAAGTGAAAGAATTAAAAATATTGAACATTTGGTAGTAATTGGACCAATAATTGGATTAAATTGAATCTATGGGCAGAAGGGTAGAAATTTAAACCAAATAACATAAAAAACGTAAAATCAATGTTTTACGAAAGTAAATGAAAGCCCAGGTCAATATTGTTGGACTATAACGAATGAGATTATATAAAGAAGAAACATGATGTATTGACAATTTTGTCAACTTTTTTTGTTTCTTGAATTAAGATGTCAGTAATAATGGATATACACTTTAAATCTAGACCAGTATGAATTTAATTTTACCTTTTTTTTGTAATTTTATTGTTTTTGTCATTTCTTGAGGCCAGTGTCTAAATGTCACTGGATCTAACTGGTATCTAACAAATACATCAATATATTTGTTATCATTGCACGTCAGTGAGGTATGCTGTATTTGTATAGCTGACGGGCTACCGATCTGAAGGCCTCTGGTTCAATTCCTTACCAACGCCACGTTATGAAGATACATATTTGAAATCGCATTACTGCATCTGCTTTTAGGATTCTTTTTAAGTAGTGTTTTTTTAAACAATAATACTTTTTATTTCATTACATTATCTTGAATAAAAATATAAAAAGTACGGCGCGTTTATAATTCAAATCAATGACTCGAGTTCAAAATGTAGTCGATTTCACTGGCAGTGTCAGTCGTACTGGTCAAAATGGGGTTTGAAGAAAATAAAAATAAACGTGGTTTAACCTGGATTCGAACCTACGTGTTTATATGCAGATTCCTAAAGTGAAAGACCTTTACCGACTGCGCCAAGAGGAATTTTTAATTAAAACCATTAACAAATGTTTTTTACATATTTATCGATTTACAAGTAGATTGTTACGTTTACGGAATTTACCGACTATAGGGTCAAATGCAAGAGTGCATGGTCAATATTTTGTGTGTGTTTGCGTTTGTTTACCCTCGCCACCGAAAAGAAACCAAATGGGCGAGCATATACTTTATTTATAACCTAAATATAGGGGATATGTTGTTTGTTTACTAAATGTTATATCGGTACATGTGTTATTAAAGGTCAATATTGTGTGTGTGTTCTAAGTTTAATAAGGGTCCATCCGCCCTTTCATGCACTGAGAGTACGGACCCCGGACATGTCACCAAACATGTCCTTAAATGGTATTGATAGGTCAATATTGTTGGACAATCAAATATAAATAGGTCAACATGATCACGTGACTCAACAATGGTTCGGAAAAATTCCGGGATCCGGTACAGAAGAAGACCCAATCCGTTTGTAGTCTAGAATGTTTCATTTTGAAGTGGCCTTTTTCAAGGCATCCCTAGTGAGACTGGTTACATTTAAGGTACATCATTTGTAATTGTGTACATGACGTGCCATTTCTGTGTACATTACATTGTTTTTTGTGTATTTATGCACGACTTCATTTTTGGGTAGAAGGTTTCAACTAGGAAGTATTATGCACAAGAATACACACCAGTTGCTATTTAGAATATTTTTGAGTGATTCTAAAACTTAAAAGCTGCAGAAAAAAACTCCTTGGTAAAATATTTTTTGTGCTGAATTAATTTGGATTGCATTGGTGTTTAAAGAAATAGCCATGAAGTTCCTTTACCGAATATAATTTGTCCTGAATTTAGCCTTGAATGTGATGGATTCACTAAAGTATATATATAGTATGTTGGCACATTCAGTGGGCCGTCTCCTAGATATCAATGTCCTAATTATATTTCAAACTAAAGTTTAAATCGATATATTGATCATCGTATCTATGGTATAATTAAAAAATTATAATTTTGGTGCCACAAATTACTAACAATATCAAAACCAACGAAGTTTATTCGTTTTCCTTTATGTTTGATCCCGGATTTCGTGTGATCCGTATGAGATTGCGATATTGTCACGTACTATGACGTGGTACTAGAATAAACTCGAATGTAAGAATTCCATAGTATAATAAAAGGTGTGTCCCGTTGAAGGAAAGACTGTCTGTATTTAGAACAAAATAATACAATATGAACATTTTGAAGGGTCATTTCGATTTCTTTTATTTATATAATACTTTTGAGGAGGGATAATAAGATAACATTAATACAGTATCTTTTCTGTTATTTTGTGGAGTGATACTTTGTAAATAACAAACAAGCGCGGTTATATTCAAACAAGCAGCCTTTGCAGCGCTATAAAATGTGCAATATAATGTCATTGATGTAAATGAATCTTGTTCTTATAATCTTCAATGATTAAATAAGTAGTACTAGCTTGAATCTAAGCTGAAAAGAAGCTCGCTCTTTTTCATAAACGTATAAAGAAAAAATTACATACCTATTAGTACTTCAAAAATGTCTGAAAAGATAGAATAAATACAATCCGTTAAAGATTATTAAAATGCCTTAACTAGAGACAACAAAACATTACCAAATTATAACAAGTAATGCATAAGTTTATAGTGAAACAAGTCGTAGAAAGTGATTGGTCAAAATGAATTAAACCATACAACTTAAAACGCGTGAAATACTTGATATAGTTAATCAAGATACAATTTTTAAAATCAATATATCAATGTTCATCAACAATTATTTAGGGTGAAGTTATAATGTTGATAAAGTATCCGATAGAAATTGAGAAAACGTTCTGCTTTTTATTTTCGGAAAATAAATTGAGATGATATCATGCTAAGATCGGATAAGGCTACAAAAGGGTAAGAAAATGCGTCAGTCAAACTTTCGTTATATATGTTTCATTAAATTGTCAGATTTCAATGATTTTATTACGCTTTTCAAATGACCCTGCCAACATTTCAACATTAAATTCTGATCAAAAAGTTGTTGGAAACTAATCAGTCGTTAATTTTTTATCAACATGGGGCATGTTTTCACGGTAGGTTACATTCTAGTTAAACACTTGATATCGTCAATTAGTGATAGAGAGCAGAAACTCTCCCACCTTCTTACCAATCATTTCACAAGGCCAAACTGACAACTCCTCCGAGAAAGGCAATATCAAATTAAACTTAAATTTAACTTAAATTTAAAGATATCTAAACACAGAAAAAATAATCACTAATTTTATTATATAATGTACATGTACTCCATTACAAAAAAAAATGTATTTCTTATTCTAATAAATAAAATGTCTATGACAGATGTTGTCTGTTTATAATTATATTAGGTCTACCGTTCATAAATGCAAATATATAAAGGACTTGAGCCTTGGGTTTTTAATTTGTGTTTATGATACAGTTTGATTTTTCAACAAACATTTTCATTTACAATGGCGGTTCCAAATGCCGGGAAGGGACTCTTCCACTGCCCATTTTAATTTCTATGTACGGAGTATTTGCAACAGCAAGTTCGGATTTGCTAGCGGCACAAAGATAAAATGCTCGGCTTTTATGCAAGCAGTTGCAGATTTGATATTCAGATGAAACTCTGTTGAAAACTTGTTGATTTTTTGTATACTTATTTTTTAAATGCATCAATATATTGTAGTAGAAGAGACTTAAGAAATACCACAAGTATTTTATGTTTTATCTTCTTGTATGTCTTGTTCCGCTTTTCAACGGTATTTTAGTCATATAGCGGCGGGAAAATAACCAATCCAGTGTTTTCCCCAATATAACGTATTCAGCGCAAATTACCTGGATGAGCGATTAGCCTTTTGGGTAAACTTGTTATTAGTGGAAAAAGGGCATTACCGGATATATGTAGTTGTAGCACGTGCTGTTTCAACCCGGTACGGAATTAGACACAACCCGTTGTAGTCTAGGAAGTAGTTCCTTAAATTTTGGAGTGGCCCAATTTAAGTCATCTCTAGTTAGATTGGTCATAATTAATGTGTATTTATTGCATGTGTGTAGTTTTTGTGCGTTATATGATGACTTTTAAAGTTGTTTTTTGTGTATTCTTCAGGAACTCATTTGTTGGCGGAAGGATTAAAGATGTACTACCCACCAGCTGTCATGAGTTTTTAAAGTGGTGAAATTAAACAGTGTTACAACAGAATGAAGATTTCTGAAAAAAGTAGATGGCTAACCTATTATATTTTGGGCCTCATTGGACTTAGATAGTGTTAATGTTTAAAGTTGAAGACAGTATATAATTCATCAAGAACAGTGGAATCCAGAATTAAGCTTGAAATGTGACTGATTTACTATAGAACAAATAGTACGAAAATTCACCGGGCCTAGTCCGTGCATGACTGAAATAGCTGACTTCAATGACAGTCCCTTTGATTTTATAATGCAAAAAAAACAACAAAAAAACAATAAAATGCACGGACTGCCGAATCAAACATATACTTTTATGCCCTGTGCATACTCTTGCTTCCACGAAATAAGGTGCGAGTTCATTATCAAGAGTTTTATATATTTATAAAAAGTACTTGAACATGTTTTGCATGATGCATATTTTATATGACTTAGGTCTAATCGATAGTCACAACGGAAAGCTCCGCCTATGGCATATCAGTTCCAAATATAAACTGTCACTATCAGATTCCGAAAAGGAAGATCAAAGACACTGACACTACTTTTGTAGCGACTTTCTTTCGCGCTGAATCAAATTAAAATATTAATGGCAAGATGATTTTATTAAATGCCCGTTATATCTTGGAAATGCTATCATTTTTATTTCTCAAAAACGTTTATTTAATTTTGGTATCATGTTACAGTCTGATTTTATTGACCTGTCAATTATGAATACATAATAAATCTCATTTAAATATTCGACCCCACTACGGTTTTGTCCTTAAAGTTTACGAGAATTAATATGAGTTTGTAACTAATGATTGGAAAAATCACACTATCCCTATGGAAATGTTCTCGTCACATCCGCAATAGCATAGTCGCTTAAGTGATTACCTTATATATAAGAGGTTTGTGGTTCGATCCCTATTTTTTCATTGTTTTTTGCGACCTATTCTTTCTTTATTTTTATGCCCCCACAATGTGGGAGCATATAGCGTTGCACTTGTCCGTCCGTCCGTCAATACGTCAGTCCGTCCGTCCGTCAGTCCGTCCGTCCGTACGTCCCGAAATCTTGTGAACGCAACTCCTCTTAAACCGGATGGCAGATTTTGCTTAAACTTACAGGGATGAACAACCTTAATGTGTAGATGGTAGTAAAGGAAGGAATTTTTGATGCGACCAAATTTAACAGAATTATGGCCCTTTGTTCATTTTTTCACTAGATACTATGTAGAAATTTTGTGAACGCAACTCCTCTTAAACTGGATGGCAGAATTTGCTTAAACTTACAGGGATGAACAACCTTTATGTGTAGATGGTAGTAAAGGAAGGATTTTTTGCTGCGACCAAATTTAACAGAATTATGGCCCTTTGTTGATTTTTCACTATATACTATGTAGAAATTTTGTGAATGCAACTCCTCTTAAACCGAATAGCAGATTTTGCTTAAACTTCCAGGAATGAACAACCTTAATGTGTAGATGGTAATAAAGAAAGGAATTTTTGCTGCAACAAAATTTAACAGAATTATGGCCCTTTTTTGATTTTTTCATTATATACTATGTTGAAATTTTGTAAATGCAACTCCTCTTAAACCGGATGGCAGATTTTGCTTAAACTTCCAGGGATTAACAACCTTAATGTGTAGATGGTAGTAAAGGAAGGAATTTTTGCTGCGACCAAATTTAACAGAATTATGGCCCTTTGTTGATTTTTAGTTTTCAACTTGTGGCACATGTAGTCCAAAAAATATTTGACCTAGAGTCATAAGATTGACAGAACAGTGGCGTGTGGGGGCATCCGTGTCCTATGGACACATTTCTAGTTTGAAGTATATTTTAATGAAAATGGAAAAGTGCTTGCAAAATTGTCTACACGGATATAAAACATCTTAGAAACAATTATTGTTTCGTTTTGTTTCGTATTAAACGACACTGAAAATACATTTATTGATTTTTTAACCGAATGAAGTTTAAATATCAATTCTTAAAATATATTATTTAAAAAAGTATAGACTTGACCAAAATAAGTGCAAAACATATTAAGTAATAGAAAGAGCATCGAAACACGATGGTATCTGGTTTGTACAAGGGGGCTTAGCCCCCGAGTATTAATCAGATTGCCGAGTGTTTTGATGTTCTTTCTCTTTTGTATCATAGTCAAACATGAAAACACGTTCCTTGTTGTCACAATATGAAACCCCAGAAAAAAGAAAAAAGAAAAAACCAATGAACGAGGATCTGAATATGATATTTCTATCGCTTTCCCTTTCTCTGCCGTCACAATAAGTAAACCCCAGCAAAAATGAGCCAATACATGGGCATGTTCTGGAGTGCGGGTAACTAATACCTGTACTATAGTTAACGCACTGTGCATGAACATTTTGTATATGTATACGATTTAACTCTGACACATTTTCAACAGAAAGGTCCCCAAACTATGATACATAAACAAAAATAATAACCTAAAAAAGAATCATGACTTCAATAATGTTTAAAATAAGTACATGTAAGAGAACAATTTAAAGACATGGACATACGCGGTCTCGATCTTACAACACGCAGGGCATCGATAATTTATTAACCCGTAGTTTACCCTTTTGCGCTAAAACGGCCACAGTAAATTGTTCATAAAACAAATTAAATTCAATCACATCTTTCTGCGTACATCTCACGAAATTTACCGAAAATTTATCGGAGATTAATATATTGTGTGCATTGACCGTATAATCAGTATGCAATTGACAGGTTTATAAAATCAAACAATACAGTATCCAAAAACACTCATTTGCCGTATACATAAAATATGTTTTGCGTGTTTTTTTCAGTTGGCAATCGGTATAATTATAGTGAATAAGTATTTTGTATGGAAGGCAAAATAGTTCTTTGCTTACATTTTGTTACCTTTACGACACATTACCGCATGTTCAGCGCGGGTTCTGCAGTGGTTACACAATTTAGTGTTACATATTTATAACAGGCGTAAGGCACATTTGCCATGCCAATAATGGTCAAACTATCATAAAATAATCACCCCTTGATCATCACGAACAAAATTACTATCCAGCATCTGTTTACAATATAAAACCGTTAAAAATATTGAGCCATCTATCCTCATTTACGATAAATGAATTATCAAACGTGAAAAACTACCTTAAAAATGCGAGGTCGACATGTTTTGTGCCACTGGATTTTCCAAAATCCATCACGAGTAAAAATACATTTAGCTGCTTGTCATTTGTAAGAAAGTATTCCAAGCAGGTTAAAACATTGATTCATTGAATTCCAACTGAAATATGATATTTGTGAACAATATATGTCTCTAAATTATTATTTTTTATCACATTCTTGTTTGTGTACATATTGCCACTATTACATCACGCGCATTGAAGTAGCCAATGAAAACCCTCCATTTCATTTGACAGGAACATGGCGAACTTTTTAAAGAAAAGATGTGTATTGAAATTTAGTTAAAATGCGCGTTCAAGTGACTTTTAGTATGTCACTATCGTTAGGTCCCGTCTACACCTATCCAAGTCTTGAGTGCAAGTTTCATTATTCTTTTGTCTTGCATAGTGTAGACAACCTACTTGAATGAGTTTTAAGAGAAATTATGTTACATCCAAGAAGATAATTCCTTGCAAGAAAATATATTTCTACAAGTTTTTGGCTGTCAAGACACTTAACACACCAGTTTGACACAAAACATGTGCCCCGAAGGTGTGATTGTGTTGGTTTCTTTTTATGACTTTTTGTTACTGATTCAGCGTTCATGACTTGTAAATTTTAGTAAATGTTTACAATGTACAAATCGATACACTGATACATACATACAGAAGAGAGAGAAAAAAAGATTTGTATTTCAAAAGTATACATTGTAATTAATAGTGAATTTAAATGATCTTGTTCACTTTCATCAAATGAAGAATAATGATCAATTACTAAGCTCAAAATATTTTTTTCTCACATTTTCCATTTATTTTAAAAGAATGTACACATTTCATTTACTCCATTATTTTTAGGTTATTGCATCATTTTCCCGCTTTTTCATTCACACATTTTACAGAAACATGATAGTATTGCAAAGACAAAGGTATAAGTCCTGGCAATTTTAATTAGACATTTCAGTAAATGAATGTTTTTAAAGACGAATTATGTGACATCCATGAAGATAATTTCTTGCAAGAAAATTAGGGCCCGTCTACACCTATACAACTCTTGAATGCAAGTATCATATTCTCTTTTATTGGATAGTGTAGACACCCTACTTGAATGAGTTTTAAAGAGAAATTATGTGACATCCAAGAAGATAATTCCTTGCAAGAAAGTTAGAACACGTTCTATTTTTCTACAAGTTTTTGGCTATCAAGACACTGATAACACCGGTTTGACACAAAACATGTGCCCCAAAGGTGTGATAGTGTTGTTTCTTAATTTTTTTTGACTTTTTTGTTACTGATTCAGTGTTCATGATCTGAAAAATTTAATAAATGTCTAAGATATCTTGCTCAGAGGATCATATCAATAAACTGATACACAGAAGAGCAAAAACAAAATAAGTTTTTCAAGTAGTCAAAATAGTTTTTTTAATGATCTTGTTCATTTAGTGAATAACCTTCATTAAATAAAAAATTTGCATCAATTTATCTGCTCAAAAAATATTTTTCTCACATTTTCCATTATTTTAAAAGAATGTACACATTTCAATTTCATTTACTCCATTGTGTTAAGCTAATTTCATCATTTTCCCGCTTTTTTATTCACATATTTTACAGAAACATGATAGCATTGCAAAGACAAAGGTATAAATCCTGGGCAATCTTAATTAGACATTCCAGTAAAAATTGTGCCTGATTAAATATTGAAAGGGCCATTTATTTAGCTTATCTAAATGTGACATGTAAGAAACTTGAATAGGTGTAGACACTGTCTTAGAACAGGTTCTATTTTTCTACAAGTTTTTGGCTGTCAAGACACTGATAACACCAGTTTGACACAAAACATGTGCCCGAAGGTGTGATAGTGCTGTTTATTTTATTATTTTCTGACTTTTTTGTTGTTGATTCAGTGTACATGACCTGTGAATTTCAGTAAATGTTTACAATGTCTTGGTCAAAGGAACAAATCAATACGCTGATACACAGAAGAGCGAAAATGAATAAATAAATTAATTAATTCAAAAAAAAATTTAAAAAAAAAATCTGTTTTTCAAATAGAGTCAAAATGGATTTTAAATGATCTTGTTCATTTAGTGAATAATTTTCATCAAATAAAGAATTTGCATCAAAATGTATTTTTTCTCACATTTTCCATTTTTTAAAAGAATGTACGCATTTCATTTACTCCATTGTTTTAGCTAATTGCATCATTTTCCCGCTTATTTTATTCACACATTTTACAGAAACATGATTGTATTGCAAAGACAAAAGTTTAAATCCTGGGTAATCTCAATAAGACATTTCATAAAATTATGCCTGATTATATGCAGTAAGGGCCATTTATTTAGCTTATCTAAATGTGACATGTAAGAAACTTGAAGAGGTGTAGACGCGGCCTCATGCTTAGAATAACTTTCATCAAATAAATAATTTTGATCAATTTATAAGCTCAAAATATTTTTTTGAAACATGATAGTATTGGAAAATAGTCGGTCAAAGTTAAGTATATTTAGGGCATTCCAACAAAGTAGTGGTAAGCATTTTCTCTCGCGAATGTAAGAACGGAGATTCGATTATATTGAATCAAATAGATCGTCAGAAAGTGAACTGCAGTTAGTGCGTAATCTTGTGTGAAAATTTGAAGTTTGCGATCACCAGTTAGAAAGTAAGTAAGCAAATCATTATTAAGCAGGCGCTTAAAAGAATATGATAAGCTTATGTTGAGGCATTTTGCGTTTGAAATGGAAGAGAATTAAAAATCAATTTAAAATCTCTGATAACAGACGACAAGAATAATTCATAGTAATAATCTGTATTTGTGTGAATATTCAGTGTGTCTTTTTAGTTCAGGAGACGATGCTCACTACCAACAAACGAAGGGACAAGACAGGTATTGAGGGGTAAGACTATTTTTCATTTTAAAGAAAACAGTTTTTTTATGTTTGTAACGCCTTTTTCAAAGGATTCCCACCCAACTTTTCATGATTTTAGCAATAGACACAAGTTTAGTTGTTCCGGTAATTATTATTGCGGCTTCCAGGTGAATTTTTTAAAGCCCTTTTTATCATTTTCAGTGCAATTCCCAAATAGTACATCTCCATATTCTATAATTGGTCTAATGAAAGAGAGGTAAAAGATTTGTAGTGAGTTCCTGTCAAGTTGAAATTTTAGTTTTTTCATAACATTTTTCCCCCAAGTATTCAATATGTGTTGACCAGCTTAAATCATGAGTGAAAGTTACACCTAAGTGTTTGCGATTACGTACTTCTTTTATTTGTGTGTTTTGCATAATAATAGGAGAATGATTTATAAATCTGTTTGTTTTACGCGATATTAATAATGATTCTGTTTTAGGGGATTAAATTTTACCAGCCACATTTCAGTCCAAGAAGTAATTTTTTGCAAATCTGTGTTAAGGATAGTGGAAGCAATTATAGGATCTTCTACAACATTAAAAAGATTTGTTTCGTCAGCGAAAAGTCTTATATTTGTATTGATATCAAAAACAATATCATTAATATAAACGAGAAATAACAATGGCCCAAAAATAGACCCTTGCGGAACACAAGTGTTATTTTAACTACAAAGATTATTTACAACCGGGGAAAACGACTCTCTGTCTTCTGTTCTTGAGATGGAAAAAAACCAAAGAAGATAGACGACCAGATATACCGATAGATTTTAATTTGAAAATAAGACCTTTGTGCAGGACTCGAATAAACGCTTTACGTGTATCAGTTCTAACTTCTTTACCAGAATCAATGACCTGTGCAAAAAAATTATATAAATATGTTAATTGGTTGACAGTGGAGTCTCCGGGAACAAACCCAGATTGAAGAAATGTGATAATATTGTTAGATTTAAGAAAATTAAATGTGTGTTTAGATACAATGCTTTCAAAGACTTTGTTGACAGTACTAATGAGGGATATGGGTCTGTAATTTTTTTACTTAAGAAGGATCACCCGATTTAAAAAAGGGGGAAACATTAGCTTCTTTCTATGCGTCTGGAACTTAAGCAATCTGAATAGAATAGTTGAAAAGAGCACTTAGAGGACCACTAAGTTCATGAGAGAGTTCGCAAAGGATTCGATTGTTGATATCGTCAGAGCCAGCTGCTTATGCCAAAGGAAAAGATTTCAATAACAATTCCACCTCGCCTGGTGTTATAAATATATCATCCAGATGGTGAGTAACGTTATGTAAATCGGGGAGACGGGGAGCTTCACTTTCATCAATGCGTGTCTGAGTGACAAAACGTCGTTCATGAAATTGGTATTTTAAACGTTGTAAGATATTACAGTGTTGTCGTTAGAGGTTAGAGGTGGTATTGAGGTAGAATAGAAAGGTTTGATAAATGATTTTAGAAGAAACCACCAACTTTTTTAATTTTGATTTTCCTTATTTTTGGGCTAAATTGTCGATATGCTGTTTCTATCCTACGCAAATTTTTAATGTCATGTGATTTCGCAGGGTTCGAAACAGTGCTGAGTAATACGGTGAATCAGTTTGCTTTGCTTTACGATACAAACGTTTTCGTTTTTTAATAAGTAATCTTAAGTCGTTTTTATACCGAGAAGGCTCGTTTTCTATAATCAAGACATTTCTATTTGGGATACATTGTTTCGAGATATTGATTATGTTGCTGGTTATGTTATTAGTGTATACGTTTATATCTTCATTTTTCAGGGAATCCCAATCAATTATAGAGGACATATATGCTTTAGGAAATCATAATTACCTTATCAAATTTCCAAAATTTCGATAAAAAGAAAGTCGCTCGTTTGTTGTTTTTTTTTCAGATTAAGTAAACAGTATATTGGACAGTGATACCTGACATCCTGCCTGAGAAAAGGATCGCACACTCCGCTAGTATGAATGAGATAGTTGTAAGAAGTGAATATATGGTCAATTGCTGACGAAAAAGATTCAGTTAAGTGTGAAGGTGGGTCAATAATCTAATGCAATGACAACTGGTAACATATATCAGACAACAATGGACGAAAAGATAAAGTTGGGGTGGTGTTTCTTAGTAGTTGGATGTTGGCGACAAGTACGTGGTAAAGATATATTTCTGAAAGTTAAATCATGACCGTAGATACTTAACCTAATGCATATTGAAATAAAGCTGAGATATGTGAATGTGAATAATAGTGATTGTAGAAGTAGAAATCTAAACATGAAGCGAATACGAAACACTCTCCTTAGTTGGCGGTGTCTGTCTTTTCTGGTTCATGTTATTGCGGACAACAAAAAAAGCAGCCAACACGACAGAGAGAGGTATAGAATCAAGAAATGATAAAATCAAGCATCTTATTGGATACTCCGACAATATTATGTTCATCCTCAAGAAACAATGAGGGGAGAGAAGAGCCAAAATAGAAATAAAATCATGTTCTATTACGATGTTTACTGGAAATTAATTATTGTCATACATAATTAAGAGTAACACAAATCTGAAAAAGGAAATAAATTGAAAACATATTTGTTGGTTGAGGGGTTTGAGAAGTTTGTCTGTTGTACTTAATATTAATAAAATGATAAACGTTTCGATTATTTTAAGTGAAAAAGATTTGCTTTTACGATCAGACAAGGTATAAGATACACATTTACGCATATTTTATTTTTTTAAATCTTAAAATTAATTCCGATAAAGAGACAGAAAATAGATAATAGTCTCTCAAACTAGTTCATAATAAAATTAATTTAAAATAGCGTCAAGGACGAATTATTCTATAACTAGGTCTTGATCTGATGTACTAACGATCCTTTTGTTAAGGATATTGAACAAAGTAAAAAAAAATGATATTAGAAAATTTTTTGACAGTAAAGTATTTGTTCATATAACATAGTGTCATGAATGACATAATTTATAGATATAAATGCATTAACATATTAAACGCGGTCATGTCTTCATTTACTCATATCGTCATCATGTATATAACATCAAAGCACAGAAGGAGCTGAATTTGTTTGGGTCTCAGAATGTCATAAAGGTAAAGGTTGTGAGATTATAAAACAATTTGTTTTTGTATAGTGCCACCAATGCTTTCCAGCGTTTTAATTGTAGTAGATTGGCTATAAGATTAATTGCAACACTGATATGCAATCCAATGTTTATTTGACTTAAACAGTTTGAAAAAAAAATGAATTGCCTTAACTGAGATTTGAACTCCAGACCTCTCGCTACCTAAGCGAGCGCGCAAACCCCTAGGCCACGGTGAATTTATATGTTAACGGCCTAACGAAAACCATATTATTCTAAATTAGGGTTTGTAACGACGCTAATTATGTTTAACGCTTGTGTAAATAGTCATGGCGCTTACTATAAGCATGTATATCTATAAAGAATAAAACAATATGTATTAGAAATCTTCGACCATTCGCGAATTATTTTGCTTGAAAATTAATGCGCCTGTCATGTGATCATATTTACGCAGTGATCTCCCCTGAATTTTTCGGCCTTTGTGTTACATATAAAGGGAAGTAACCGCTTCAAAAAAACGGACTACTTTCGGCAATTGCAATTAACAGCAATAGAGTCTGAAATTTCGCTACCATTATTTGTTTGGTCTGACGACCCAAACAAATAATAAAACCATCGGTAAATAGAAGTTAATTGTTCAACTTCAATATCATATCATACATTCATAATAATATAAACCTGCCATTAATATAACGTATACAGTACCAGCAACGTTGTTTACACTTTGTAAACTATAATTATCATGTAATACATATTTCGCAGTAACATTTACAAGTCATTCTATACACACAAATTAATCATCAGGCCATTTTTGCGGTAATCCGTTTTAGTTATAACAACTTCTAAAGAGACTGGTCATTTTGAGCGAGAACAGCCAAATTATTAACTCTGATTTGCTGCTGCGCAGTACAAAATAGTTCTCAAAATGTAACAAACAATTACCAATGATCCGAAGATTTTTACTGTGCTAGGCTATTATATCATAATGTAATTTTATGTGATTTTGATAACTCGAATGAGATTGTGTGAATAAACATTTTTGAAAATATTAACATATGCTTTTATAAGTACGCCCGATGTTACTTCGCTGAATTCCGTGAACAATCCAAACTCCTCGCAGCGGTTACTTTCCTTTATCAGCCGAAGAATTAAGGGGAGATCACTGCGTGGAGATTGTGAACAGTTTCGTGTAATTAGGTCGTAAAAAAGTGCAAGTGTTATTTCATTTTGTTTTAGGCTTAACTTATTCAAATACATATATATATGTCAATTTTATTTTACAAATATTTATTAAGTATTTGTCGTGAAGAAGCGTGCAATTTTCCAAGAATATGTTGTGATTTTTTCCTTTTTTTAGTTTATCAATTGCATTGTTATTATATGTTTAAGATTATGCAATGCTGCTTTAGCGGTATCTGAGTGAATTAAGCCTGAACGATCACTGCCTTGTACGAGACCTACTTTCGCTTGGTTTGTTTACATGTTCAAAGAATAAAGGATATTTTAATATTGTTTACATATCAGTATAATCACATGCATATCAGATTGCATTTTGCTGTCAAATACAAATTTGATATTGAATTATAGAATTGCACATGGATTTAAATTGTATTGAATTTACATGGAATTTGATTTACACTGATTTATACATGGAATCTGAATTGCACTGAATTTCTCATGGAATATGAAGCACACTGAATTTCACATGGAATACGAATGGAACTGAATTCCTCATAGCATTTGAATTGTGCTGAATTTCTCATGGCATTTGAATAACCGATTAACTGTTGTCAAACTAGCAGACGACAGGTTATTCTTATAAGTTGAGTTTCAAGTAAAGTTAACCGGTTTATATCTCTCAGTATAAATTGTAGGTAAAATGGTGTAACAGGCGGTAGGTTTAACAGTTAATTTAAGTACCTGGGAGAATAGTCTGACTACCTATGCTTTACAATTCTCGGGTTTACCGCATATAACTGCAAATCGGCTCTTACTCGGCAGTAATTAGTGTAGCCGCTATTTCATGAAGAAACCTGTGCTGATATTGAAAATTGTGATTGGCGTATTTTAATTAGCCAGGTCAGGTGTTTCTAAAAAGGCTGATAACACTGTAGCAATGTGAGGATACATTCAAATTTATTACATAGATAATGCACGTGGAGCTCAGCTCGCAGAGACAAATGTGAACACAGTATACATTTTGATATCTTTAAACTCTATAAAAAATGTCAATTATTAATTGCTGACTGTTTTATATTTTTCTAGAAAAAGTAAGCAAACATTATTTTGTTTCATATGACAGGAATGAATTGCATTAACAAAACTAGATATTGTTGAAAACTCATTGTTTTACATGCCAGATTAAGTAATTGGACCCCATCCTTGTTTGTACGTGACTGCTGGGGAAAAATAATGTTATGCTTAATTAAAGAGGTGACACTTTCTATATTTTTATCTGATATCGAGTTGTAAGAGCCGATTTGCAGTTATATGGGTAAGAGTTCGATAAGACTCCCTACGGTCGTCTTAATACGAACTCTTACCCATACAAAGCACTTTAATGCTTTAATTATGTTACTCAATTTTATCTGCAAGGCACTCGTGTCATACATCAGCATGTTATAATTCAACTCAAAACCATTATACCACATGCTACGCAATACCATAAAACTTGAAATACGCCTAACAAAAAGCCATAACTGCTGTCTATATGTTGCAAAATACCCTATAAGTGCCAAACATACTACACATTCCATTTTCATATTTGAAATACTATCAAACGTTAAACGTTACATTCGGAACTGCCTTGTCTATTATCTATAATAACCTCGGAAACAATACGGATTGAAAGTAGTTCTACCACGTGGTTTCAGATGTAAACAGAAACAGAGATAATGTAAAACGAATGTATACATTTGACATCTAATGTGTGTCCCGGTACTCCTATGCTTGAAAATATGTCTGACAACAATTTGCAATTTAAGTATGCCCACTAATGTTCAATTTTAAACAAATCCGACTAAATGTCAACAGGTTGGTTTTTTGTACTTTCGGTTTCTACAACCATTATAATAAATATATAAATAATGTATTGTTTGCTATTGTACCTATGAATTCACTTATTTTATGTGGACTTTTACAACATACATGTATATTGAAAATAAACTTGTCAACAACTCCAAGCATTAAATTACTATGTGTTTACATGTTTAGTTTCTTAGCGTAGGTTAGACAGAAATACCGCTTCCGTTCTGTGTATTCATACTATTGTGTTCGAGGTCCTTATCCGAAGACTGACGGAAAGGGCCAAGTAGTTGCGATTGTAAACGTTTCTGTTAAACGTGGTTACGTCTTCATTTACTTAAATCGCCAAAGTACAACAAAAATCATATCATACCTACACAATAATATAAACATGCCATTCATATAACAATAACAGTACCATCTACATGGTATACACGAAGTGTTACATAACGACGTTTACAGTACAAAGTTTTCATCATGTCACGCATGTTTCTTAACGCCGTATTAACGATTTTTCAACTTCGCAGATCTATGAACCGTCATAATCATGTCATATTCTACGTTATATTTATTTAGTCATTATTTGGATGTACGTTTATTACAATTATATTTACTACTTTTAGCAGGGAACACCGTATGTGTGCAGTATTGGATTTAATCTAATATTCATATAAAATCTGTGAAAATCATAGTCAAAATATTTAAAATCATAGAACTTTTTTTTCCAAATACAGGTGCAAAAATGTGTATGCAGATTAACCATTCATATAACGTTAACAGTACCATCTACATGGTATACACGAAGTGTTACATAACGACGTTTACAGTACAAAGTTTTCATCATGTCACGCATGTTTCTTAACGCCGTATTAGCGATTTTTCAACTTCGCAGATCTATGAACCGTCATAATCATGTCATATTCTACGTTATATTTATTTAGTCATTATTTGGATGTACGTTTATTACAATTATATTTACTACTTTTAGCAGGGAACACCGTATGTGTGCAGTATTGGATTTAATCTAATAATCATATAAAATCTGTGAAAATCATAGTCAAAATATTTAAAATCATAGAACATTTTTTTTCCAAATACAGGTGCAAAAATGTGTATGCAGATAAATCAACGCCTGTTTAAAAGAATTAAAAGAATGTCTTTGTTAGATATTTAACGGTATTGTTGCCGCACCCTAATCATAGATTATGGTAGATCAAATACACAAGTATTGTCTCAATAATTATCAGTGTTCAAATCAGCGATTTAATATTTCTAGGTCGTCACTCTTTTGGTTCTCCGGTGCACTTCTTAATTCTTATCCTTGACATAGATAACTCCATCAAATCTCCAGCAACTTTCAATCTTATTGCTCTTTGCCAACAATCGAGCATTGTACATTGCAAACATTTCGTTGTTTAGTCAAATCTTCATTGAAGTAAATATTTGTCATATCACTGGATTTCAGAATTGACCGTGCTTTAAGGAGTTGTTGGCGTGCCTTGTACGAGATACTTTAACAATAATGAGCCTTGGTGAGCCAGATCCGTAACGTTCCCGGTCCTGTCCGACCGATCAATTTCATTGATATTCATATTTTCATTTGACTGTTTGCAAATGTCGAATACTATTTGGTCAGTGTTTTCACCAGAAGATTCAAGATACCCTGCAATACGGATGTTATTACTTCGGCTGTATTGTTTCGCAGAATCCGATATTGCTTTGAGCGTATTAATTTGGACTTTAAAGATTCGTTTTCAGAAGTCAAGCGAATATTTTTGGATTCAAGCAACTTAATTTTGCATTCGAGGCCACTTAATACGCCGTCTACAATTGCCGAGAGAAAAAACTTCACTGCATGTAAGACTAAAGCGAGTATTTCGCTTTGAAAAAAAGAAGACTTAAGGATGTCTGCGATTTTTTTCTAGATTGTCCTGGCCAAAAAAAAAACGTTAGTAGTGCTTGTTTTTTCTGGGCAGATAAGCGTTTCTTATTCAAATTGTCAAACGACGAGGACAAATTTCGTGTCTTTTATTTACTTGTCAGTGTATTAGTACACAATGACATATGTGGCAAGAAAGCTGTCTTTAACAGTAACAAGAGATGTCGGTAGGACAGCAACGCTCGACTATTCTAAGTGCTTGATAGTTAAAGCGCCTTGATAATGTAAACTTTTCTAAGTTAACAAAAGGGCAAAGTTGTTCTTTAAAACCATATTACAGTTATAAGCCTTGGAGGGAGTCTATATGCTCTCAAAGAAGAGTATAGAATTTCAACTTGTTTCAAATCCAGATGTCAATAGAACATGAAAATATCTGAGGTGGTATGCAAACCTTAATGTAAATTCTAAGTTGAAAACAGGGTATTTTTATGTCAAAATGCTTCATAGAAGTTACCTCCTCCTGTCAACAGGTTGGAGTCATGATGGTTAACAAGTGTGCAAAGTTTCAAAGCCATATGTCAATGGACTTTGAAAATATTTGAGGTGTTATAAAACTTTTATGTAAATTCTAAGTCGAAGAAGGGGCATAATTCTGTCAAAATGATTGATACTGTTACCTCCTCCAGTATACAGATTGGGGTTATGATGGTTAACACGTGTGCAAAAATTTAAAAGCCATATGTCAATGGACTTTGAAAAAAATTGAGGTGTTACAAAAATCTTTTATGTAAATTCTAAGTCGAAAATGGGCATAATTCTGTCAAAATGCTTGATAACGTCACCTCCTCCTGTCTACAGGTTGGGGTTATGATTGTGTACTAATACACCGACAAGTAAATAAAAGACGAAATTGTCCTCGTCGTTTGACAATTTAAATAAGAAACGCTTATCTGCAGTAACGATGGATCCAAAAAACGATCTAGAAAAAAATCGCAGACATCCTTAAGTCTTCTTTTTTTCAAAGCGAAATACTCGCTTTAGTCTTACATGCAGTGAAGTTTTTTCTCTCGGCAATTGTAGACGGCGTATTAAGTGGCCTCGAATGTAAAATTAAGTTGCTTGAATCCAAAAACATTCGCTTGACTTCTGAAAACGAATCTTTAAAGTCCAAATTAATACGCTCAAAGCAATATCGGATTTTGCGAAGTATTGCAGGGTATCTTGAATCTTCTGGTGAAAACACTGACCAAATAGTAATCGACATTTGCAAACAGTAAAATAAAATATGAATATCAATGAAATTGATCGGTCGGACAGGACCGGGAACGTTACGGATCTGGCTCACCAAGGCTCATTATTGTTAAAGTATCTCGTACAAGGCACGCCAACAACTCCTTAAAGCACGGTCAATTCTGAAATCCAGTGATATGACAAATATTTACTTCAATGAAGATTTGACTAAACAACGAAATGTTTTGCAATGTACAATGCTCGATTGTTGGCAAAGAGCAAGAAGATTGAAAGTTGTTTGAGATTTGATGGAGTAATCTATGTCAAGGATAAGAATTAAGAAGTGCACCGGAGAACCAAAAGAGTGACGACCTAGAAATATGAAATCGCTGATTTGAACACTGATAATTATTGAGACAATACTTGTGTATTTGATCTACCATAATCTATGATTAGGGTGCGGCCACAATACCGTTAAATATCTAACAAAGACATTCTTTTAATTATTTTAAACAGGCGTTGATTTATCTGCATACACATTTTTGCACCTGTATTTGGAAAATAAATGTTCTATGATTTTAAATATTTTGACTATGATTTTCACAGATTTTATATGAATATTAGATGAAATCCAATAATGCACACATACGGTGTTCCCTGCTACCTGTTACCGTTACAATTTCATTTGACAAGCGATGGTCTGTTAACATCCTGCACACATAGTTTAATTTAAACCTTAAATCGAATATTATTTTGCCTGTCTGAAGTAGGTGTTAACATCTCGGCTTCTCACTACTAAATGCAGAAAACTTAGATTTTCCGGTAATTATTTGAAGTGCACGGACCTTATAGAGAACAACAAACATGTGTTTCGTAACTTTGTGTTTGTAAACGTTTGTTTACAAGTATCTGTGTATATATTATTGTCATTTTTATTGTTTTATATTATAAGAAAATGATTTATTAACGTTTTGCGGAACAAAATGAATACATGTTCATTTATAATCATATTATTTGTGAAAATAACAACAACATAAAAAATCGTCCTTTCTGTGTTGCAATATGAGTTATATGACACGATAGTGGCACTTACGAACGGTAACACAGGTTTTTGTCGGATTGAGAGATGGCATGATCTGATTTATCTTTACTAGTATTAAAAATATTACCGGCGTCCGGCAAAAACAAATACTATGTAAGTTAAACCCATCTCAAATATTATGTTAATAATATCTTACATAAATATACAATTCGATTAATTAAGCGTGTTTGGTTATTTTGAGGTACATAAGAACAGCAATATATTTTTTAATAAACTAATATATGACATTAAATATGCCAAGTAAATTAATACCAGAACAGCGTTATAATAAAATCAATATTTAACACGCGAACGTTGTAGAAATACTGTATTCTCATTGGCTGTCTGTCAAAATTATTAATAATAATACCCGGTTGATTATAAACACATCATTTGCTGGAACGTTTTCTTACTGGTCACACCGTAAACAAATAGGTAATGTACGTTTAAAATATAATTCTGTGATGAGACAAAAAAATAATAATTCTTTCAATACCGATTTAATACGCAGAGTTGTTCGCTTAGTGTTATATATGAGAGTTTGTCTTGCTGTCTGCAGTGTTAGTAATTTTCTAGGGCGAGGGAGATAAGTTACGACATGCAACCCGTAACGTTTAAATCTTTCCTGTCCCCGTCATGAGAATGAATCTATGTTACATCCACTGCAGATGGAGTCCAAATTAAGGGAGACAAGTACGAAAACGCCCCAGCAAATGATGTGTTTATAATCAACCAGGTATTATTATTAATAATTTTGACAGGCAGCCAATGAGAATACAGTATTTCTGTTAAATATTGATTTTATCATAACGCTGTTCTGGTATTAATATACTTTTCATATTTAATGTTATATATTAGTTTATTTAAAAATATATTGCTGTTCTTATGTACCTCAAAATAATTAAACACGCTTAATTAATCGAATTGTATATTTATGTAAGATATTATTAACATAATATTTGAGATGGGTTTAACTTACATAATTTTTGTTTTTGCCGGACGCCGGTAATATTTTTAATACTAGTAAAGATAAATCAGATTATGTCATCTCTCAATCCGACAAAAACCTGTGTTACCGTTCGTAAGTGCCACTATCGTGTCATATAACTCATATTGCAACACGGAAATGACGATTTTTATGTTGTTGTTATTTTCACAAATAATATGATTATTAATTAACATGTATTCATTTTGTTCCGCAAAACGTTAATAAATCATTTACTTAATATAAAACAATAGAAATGACAATAATATATACACAGATACTTGTAAAACGTACAATTGAGCAAACGTTTACAAACACAAAGTTACGAAACACATATTTGTTGTTCTCTATAAGGTCCGTGCACTTCAAATAATTACCGGAAAATCTCAGTTTTCTGCATTTAGTAGCGAGAAGCCGAGATGTTAACTTCAGACAGGCAAAATAATATTCGATTTAAGGTTTAAATTAAACTATGTTTGCAGGATGTTAACAGACCATCGCTTTTCAAACGAAATTGTAACGGTAACAGATTATCATAAAATATGTAAAGACCGTGATCAAGCTAAACTTTTAACACTGACCCAAACAAAACGGTATAGCATTGTATTTGATAAGAGAGTAAGAGATGGTTGTCTGTCTTTTCCATATGGCTATTGAAGAGTTATTGTATCATTACTGTAATCAAAATGTCAATTTTATGATTATAAAATATGAATAATATATTAGTGTTTGTTGTCTTTTATTACTACTCTAACGTCATTGTTTTACATATCATATACTACAGCGGTAAGAGATTAATAAAAAGCTATAGGATTGATCCAGTTAAGTAATTGTAAATATGATTTATCATAAAAAATGACCTCTCCAGATAAACAAAGCCTCTCGAAAATCGACTGCTCCCAAAATCAAAATCCAAGATGGCTGCTTTATATAGACAAAGAAGGAAAAATTCGTCTAGAGTGTGGTCCTCCACTACTTGGAAATAAAATCCGAAGTACCGCTGATATACGAATGTACATTATGTGTTAATGGCTTTAAAATGGAATCTAGGTACTTAAAAATATTTTCTGTTCTTAATTAACAACCGGAAACGATCGGACGTCCAGGATAACCTAAAGGTTATAGTTTTCATAAATTATGTTATCATAAATCGACCCTCTCAACAGGCGAACTTGGACGGTATCCAATAACTATTATAATTAAAACTAGGATGATCTCATTTTGGAATCGTCACATTAAGGGTATATCGTTTCAACTTTACAAATACATGACCAAGTTTAAATTGATCTGTAAGATAAAAGACATTCTGAATTTGGCAGAACCAGATCCAAGATCCAAACGAATCACGTGCATATACATAAACTTTAACTTATACATAAACACTTATAGAGCGATTCAAACAGTCTTGGTAAGCGCAGCTTCAACATTCAAATATACGTTTAAGTTATAAAAGCTTTAAAGACGATCATAATAATAAAGAATATTTCAAAATTTTAGAGCAATCTGATTACATTTCTTTATTCAAATTAAGAAAACAAAATCATAAACTTCCAGAAGAAGTTGAAAGATACGATGGTACTCCTGATAATGAAATACTCTGTACATTGTGTAGCGACAAATTGGTACCAAACAGCATTACTTGTTACATTATAGTTTTTTCGGGTAAAGAGAGCATTTTCTCCAAAAGGCAAATTTAATAACGCTTAAATCACTATTAATATCAATAACCTACATGTTTTAGGAAGCCTCGTAAAAATTATTAATTCTATTATGAAAACAATCTTAATGCCTCCATTTCAAAATTTCATTTGATATTACTCATTCGTTAATTTGTTTGTTTCCTTTTAATTGTATGTTTAATATTTATCAAATATTTTCTTCGTATGTAATGACTTATTTACAAATAAAGTCATTGTTTTTATAAAACAGATGCTTGTTAGAAATACAAGTACATATCTAACTCTGAAATTATAAATCGATATAGCTCATATTTCACAAAGTTTTTCCAACATAAGTTTAATCCCGTTCATAATAATTAAGAGTTTCTCCTATGCACACAATACTATGAATGACCTTCCTTTCACAGAACTTGCAGCCCTTTGATTTAACTTCGGGCGGATCATAATTGGTCAATTTTCAACGTTAAACTGTTGAAAATTAAACATAGGTCATTTTCAATGGAGTCAAAATGTTACACCGAAAATATAATGACACAGTTATGTGGAAATGATTTGTAAATACAAACGTTGTTTCAAAACAATAAAGTAGTACCTTCATGTCCAGGACGATATGATGCCATTTTTTCTACATTAGTTCAATAGTTTTCCGTCATACGAATGCGAAAATCAGAATATATTTAGCTCCAAATCCATGTAACAATGTAAACCTACTACTTGAAATCAGTCCCGTTTCATATGTATAAACAAAGCCTGTAGCGTAGCCAGTACGGAGGTATGGTCTCCCCACACCAAAATGCAAATAGATCAAATTCAAAATTTCCAAAGAAAAGCAGCCCGATCGATCAAGCTAGAATATAGTCAGACCTTTAGCGTCACGTCCTCTTTTAAAACAACTCTTTTTAACTTTCGTGCGATTTAATGCGCATGTCTAGGTCCCCGTATTATTGAAAGATAAATTTATCAGAACACTGTACTTGTGTTCCATTGCCTCCTCCGTATAATAAGTATTTTATTTTACTTGAACACAACACTTACAGAGGAATATATTTGATAGTTCCATAACGTAATACATGCATCCGAAATACATCGGACAGCACTTGTTAAGGGTTATAAAAATTGAAATTATCTGTCGTCGTTGTCGTAAGAATCGATGACTTCATGAAAAGAAAAATAATTATGTTTTTAAGGAAAAAAACTGTGTTGTTTGATTTGTTTTAAAATTGTTTTTGTACAACAATAAATATACACGAAAACTTCATGAACGTGTCCAAAATTCATCATTTTCAAAATACTTGCGCAACTATAGAAAAAATTATCTGCAGTTAGTTCAAGCCGTTTGGAAGTGCCATTTCCCATTTATGATGATGATGATTTTCTTTAGACCGGGCGGTCAAGGATAGCCTACGAAAGTGCAAGCACTGATTTCCAGTAGGGTCCTCAGAGACAGCTATGAGATACAAGGGAATCCGGGAACAAGTCCCTAGCTCTTATTGAATTGATCCTTTGGTTCTTTAACATGCCCAGTGTATAGCACTGATTCATGCAAGGATTACCTGGGTTTCGTAAAAGTATACCTCTAGGTAGGTGGAAAACACTGATAGTGTTTCTGAAAAATCCCAAGGGTCTTACCCAGGATCGAACCCGGAACCTCAGGAGTGACAGTCAGTGGTCGTACCAACTGAGCTACCGCGCCACCTTATCGATGATTTCAGAATTTTTCACCTCCTAGATATTTCGCCATAGACCATTCGACCTCAACACTGGTCTTTTCGGCATCTTCTGTAGATTTGATAATGATGAAAAATAAAGACATTTATGACTTAATTAATATGCATGAATATAATATCATTACTCATATATGCAAACTTATTACATTTATGATATAAAAAAGATTGTTTTTTGTCATAAATATAATGAAATATCCTTGGGGAAAAAACAATTAAATTTTATAGGATAGTGTATGTGAATTTTGATTAACTTATCAACTACAGCTATACATAAATATTTTATGTTCCGATTATAATCTTGATTTGGCCTCGCTTAAAACTTTATGCTTAACACGCGTTCACAAAACGCTTGACTTGTGTAAAACAATCGGTTTGCGGGTAGCTAACGGGAGATTAGGCCAGTTAGATAATTCTTGTGGTTTTCTTGTGGCGCGCATAGTACAATTAATTGATTACTTACTTCAGGAAGAGCGAGATTTTGATACGCTTAGTATGTTCGAAGTTTGCCCTTTTAATATGTTTAGTGATCATATCGCTTGGATTTGGAGCGATTAAACCTTTAACGGAAGATAATTGTCATCATAATGATTCATGCACAGACACAGTTTACAAATGGAACATCGAACACAAAGGAATGTTACGGCGCAGCCTTATAGCTAAATTATCCGACTTCAATAATCTTATTGTTAGTGTGGACAGCAGCGATTTATATTAATAATAGAAAGAGCATCGAAATACGAGACTATCTGATTTGTACGAGTGGGCGTAGCCCCCGAGTATTAATCAGATTGCCGAGTGTTTTGATGTTCTTTCGTCTAACATAAAAACACGTTCCCTGTTGTCACAATATGAAACCCCAGAAAAAAGTAACCAATGAACGAGCATCTGAATACGATATTTATGTCGCTTTCCCTTTCTCTGTCGTCACAATAAGTAAACCCCAGCAAAGATGTGCCAATGAATGGGCATGCTCTGGAGTGCGGCACTGAACGTGTATGTAAACACACAGGGGATTCTGTCATTTTTTTTCCTTTCCCACTATAAATATAATATAACAAGGGATACAACTCAAAATTGCTCAATTCATGAAAAAGTAAATACAACGCAGTATACAACATTTTTTTTCTTCTGATTGTTGGACATTGATGAAAGAATCGATAATTTCAAATAAAGTGACTCACTTTGTTACATGGACAAGATATTTTTAAAAATAACCTTTCATGTTTCATTTTTACACACGTTCGTAAAATTTCGGTTTGTAAAATTACACGTGTAAAACGACTTCTTATGCAAACGTATGCTCATATAAGAAAGTTTAATCATGTAATCAGTTAAATATCAATTACTCACCTGCATCAATGATGCAATCATTAACTTCTGGTACAAATTATTGTAACAATTTATGTTTGTTTTGATAATTTCTATCCTCGGCTTCCATTTTGATGTTGCCCGTATGTTCCAATGCGCAAATCCAACTTCTGTTAGTAACTGTCAATTTCATTGGCTAATGAATAATAATAATCCGGATAATAACGACATATAGCCGCGACGAATAGCGGTTTTTTTCATCAGCCAATGAAAATACTCGGAACATAAACACACCTGCAAAATGGACGACAAATTGACAGCCAATGTAAATATTAAAATGTTAGCTATTTCCTGCAATGTTACAGGTTTTAATGAATTGTTTAGTAGAACTTGGGTAATGACTCGTTCATATATTAACTTCTACAATAACTTTGATAGAATAGAGGATATTTTATACAGTTTACACGTGTGAATGCATTTTACGAACCCGTGCTGGTAGTGCGAGGCCACGACTCGTATCCCTTGTTTATATTATATATATAGATTTAATAAAATAATGACAGATTTCCCTGTGTGTAAACATGGTAAATGTATACGATTTAACTTTGACACATTTTCAACTTCATTTCAGAAGTCACGTCGCCTTTTTTAAAGAACAATGTACCCTCGCCAGTAAAGTTAAATCAAATATATATGTTATGATAGGAATTGTGTTGTGTATATGTACAATGATGTAATGGTAGGAATTGTGTTGATCTAAACGGGAGTTGCGCAATTATAAAAGTTATAAATCTTAATTTAGCAGAATAGAACGAACTCTGCAAACAGCGCCTATTTATTAAGGTCGCAAGAAAAACGCTCTTTCAAATTTAAAGAGGGAGCTTAGGAAAAGTAAACCGCGTGAGATTTTTTAAAACATTTTAAAGGTAATAATCAGCCTTGTCAAAATGGTATAGCCGTCGAACATTTAAAATATTTTTTTTTCAGATTTGTTTAATAATATTCCGACAACTGTGATAAATGGAGTTAAGACTTTTAACGTTCATGATGATTTACAAATGTAAACGTACAACACGTAATATAAAAAATCGTGATTTTGACAAAATAAAAAAAAAACGAAAAATAATTTTTTAGGAAAAGTTTTATTTTACTTATTTCAGTACTTTCAAACAGTCAACACATTAAGGAATACTATGACAAAATATCTTGAACATCAAAGCACACATAATATTTCAGCCATAAGTATAAGTTCATGTATTTTTTGAGAATTATGTAAGATCCTATATACGGTGATCTTAACTTACCTATCCCACTAGGGGAGGTAACCGCTGCAGTCAACCAACACAGTCGAAACAAATAGCCATATCCCAGTGATAACATTATAAATGAATACTTAATCGGTCATCTTCTCCCAAAACTTTAGGGACTTTTCTTTACAAAAATGACAAAGGAATTTACCAAGTTCTCCATAGACTGCACAATTAGGGTTTTTTGTTTTTTTTACACCAAGTACATATTTATAAAATTTTATTTGGAGTTTATTCTCCGTTCATCTGAGCCGTAAAATAAATAGAATTGGAGCAACCAGACTACCAAAAGGTGCAGTTTTGTTTTAACATCTTACTTTATCCTGTCAAAAATACCCAATAGATTATTATCTGCTATAAGATCTTGCTCTGTAAGAGTCTTTGTTGTTTCAGAAAAACTACCAGTGTAAGAAAACTTAACATCTAAATACCAAAGAATTATCAACAATATATCTACAAATTGACCGTCAATGTTTATTCTAAAATTATGTACAGATTTTCTTTTTTCAAAAACGCAAATTTTAGTTTTAATTACATTGATTTTAAGCCCGTATTTTGACGAATAACTATATACATTATCAACTTGAGCTTACTAAGTGTAAATAGCACGATATCGTTTGCAAAAAGTAACACATATTTAGACAAGAGCTCAATGTCGCTATCCGACATTTTATTAAGATCTATACTGGTACATTTTTCAATATCATTTAAAAATAATACAAGAAAAGCATTGATGCAAAGCATCAAAGGCGACGCCAATAAAAGTTGATCAAGTTTTGCACCTAAATACTTAACAGAAAATGTGTACTTTATAGCAGTACCATTACATGTGACCTGGAGGCTAGGCCCAGATTAAGTTGAAACTTAAACCAAAAGGAACAGACCCTGTCTTGCCAAGATGCAAAGACAATTTTTAGACAATTAACAAATCACTTATAAGACTCATGCCATAAGAGAGAATTTCTTCAGATTTATTTTACCAGATACAAGGATACACAAGTAATCAGAATATAATAAAAGCTAATTGTTCAGGGTTGCAGACATGTCATTGACATATATTAGACATAAAAGACGGCCTAAAATGAACCTCAGGGGAACATCATTGGTACTCGGAGCAGTAGTAGAATGAGAACCAGCCACATCCACCAGCTGCTGTCTATCAGAAATAAGACTTGAACCATGTCATTACCTATGTCAGATGCTAGAAGTTTCACGAAGAAGAAGAAGAAGAACTTCTTCATGTGCAGTATAGTATGATCAACTGCATTAAGTGCCTTTTGTAGATCTAAAGTATCATGCATACAATATTGCCTTTGTCCATTTCAAATTTAATACAATCTGTAAATTGAATCAAATCTGTGTCAGTTGAAAAACCACTTCTAAACCCTGACTGAAACTGCTTGACAATGACTCGAACCCATGACTGTCAGAAGATCAACTGAGCTATCCGGCCGGCTACACATTTTCTCTTCAATAATGAACAGTTCTAAATGACAACATATTTCCCAACATATCTATACTCTATAAAAGTCTGTAGTTGGGTTGACTCTGGAGACCTGGAGGTTGAGACCGGTGTCCCTCCATTACAAATTGATAAGACAGAATCTGTCCTTTTCAAACTATGCACATGTTAGAAAAAAATAGAATAACAATTCAGAATATGATTTTTTAAGTAATGAGAATTATAAATTATATTGCTTGATCCAAGTTTAAGGACATTTTCCTCCCTTAAAAGACCAGTACTGACCTACTAGCACAGATAGTGTAGAATATATATCTATATTGCCATGCAACTGTCCGGTGGAATTGCACCATGGACCCTGCCATCACTAGTACTTAATGGACACTAATTTAACCTCAATTCTGGATAGGTCATTATGTAACCTGCCAAAATCTCACAAGTTCAGAAGATAAACTACAAAATCCAGGCTAAGATTACTTTAACTCTATTATAGATATTATTATTAGCCAGCTAACACTGGGTATAAACCTTTAACCTGTATACTTATCAATACATGAAAGTCCTCCATCACTTTAATAATAATGTCATAACTGTAACTCTTTAAATACAGAAATATTATAAGTATTATTATATCCATATACTAAGATATACATGTATGCACATAACATTAACAATTCCCAATTTCTATTAAATAAATATGAAAACCAAAAATTAACATTAACATTGGTACTAATGGATGGAATTCAAAATCAAGTAGAAAGAAAACTATAATGTATAAACTCGATTATAGATACTATTATTAGCCAGCTAACACTGGGTATAAACACATATAACCTGTAGACCAATAAATACCTGTATTATCATTTTATATAAATTTAAATGCAAGTCTCATCCATCACAATTGTAAGTCTTTAAATACAGAAATATTTTAAGTCCCATTATATCCATATACTAAGATATACATATATGCATATAACATTAATAATTCCCAGTTTCCATTACAAATAAATATAACATCCTATTAGCATTGGTACTTGGATGGAATTCATAATCTTGTAGAAAGAAAACTATAATGTATAGTATACATGTAAAAAAAATCTCAAATAGTCTATATCATATAATAATGATTCGTTGTGTGAGTGTCTAAACATTAAATGCATATCTCTTGCAGTAACAAATACTGTTCCATTAGACTTTACTTTATAACTAACTGCATATACATTGTATATCAAGTGTTTAAAATTGATAACTTCAGGATGTTATCCTTTCTCTGCTTCAATATATGGACATGAGCACCTATATACATAGCTTTAATTTTTCTAACTTTCATTTTACCACAGGTTATTTTATCAACAATTTATATACAGACACATAGAAAATAAAACATTTGTAATTAGTTTCATATAGTGATTAGAAGATTCCTGTAGCATAATACCTGTAGGTATGTACTAACTGAACAAACTAGAAAAATCCAGTCTAAGGTATATAAAGCTAGTAAAATATATATATATATATCAATATTCACTCCTCAGGGCCTGTATGCCTTTGATAACCTTACAACTGGTAAATTTTATACAACAAAAATAGTAAGTGATACCTAAGATTGACAGAAAAGAACAAATAATTTTGTGAACATGAGTTACTTCCCCTTAAAATAGAGAAAACCTGAAACCCAAAAGAACACCCTAAACAGCAAAATTATGAAATATTGCAGGATCAGTTTTATTAAGACATGCAAAGTAATGGTAAAGTATTCATAAAAAGTTAGATGGTCATGTGACAGCAGTAATTGCAGAAACTCGGATAGCTTTCAACATCCGGATACTGGTACACTTTGTAAAAACAATCATTCTGTGCAATAGATAAACGTAATATGGATAAAATCAATAGGATAATCGTTTACAACAGTTCCATTACCAATCTTAAGACTCATTTGCAGGTGAACGTTCTTCTTGTAGGAACGTTTTGAAAATATATAAATAAATGAATCATGAAAAAGAATACGGCATCAATGTAGACCACAACGATATTCGAAATCCGGGTTTTAGTAATGACAATAAAGCTAAGGGAACTGAACCTGCAATTTCGTGAAAATAATATCACAATGCACATGCTTTTTACATAAAGTTATTAAATACAAATATCACAACATATTAGTTTACTTGATTTTTACGATTCAAAATAAAACTAATTAACACAACATGACATTAACTGCTTATAATAACAGCTCCTTCCATAGGCCAAAATAAAAAGCATTCCATAAGAGACGACGCCGCTCACCGGCGTCGCCAATAAATAGCAGGGGAGATAATGGCTTTCCTTGCTTTAATGCAAGAGTTATGTTGATTTTTTTCAAAATATTCATAAAAGCATTAATTTCTACACAAGGCACTACAGACGAATGAATTGTCTTTACCATATTTATCATTTTACAGCTACACAATGCACTATAGTAATACCAGTATCTAACAGCTTTAAACACAACGTATCCCTTAAAACTGTGTCAGAAGCATTTTTATAATCAATGAAAAATGCAATATAGCTTTGATTTTTTTTTGCTTAAACTATCTGAATTAAAGCATTAAGAATGAAAAAGTATCAGAGGTTGATCTTGAATCTTAAAACCAAAACTGGATATCACTAAACATTTTTTCAGACTCACACCATTATTAATTCAATTGCGTAATATTAACAAAAAGTGATACCCCATGTAGCTCGAGTCAAGTGATTATCATGATCACCTTTCTTATTATGTATTGTTTATATATGTACATCATGGATAAGGATAAACACCAGTTTCAAATAGTTCACAGATATTTACTTGTATTAGGATCAATGAAAAAATCCGCCACTATGTATATGTTATAGTGTTCATCCGTGCTGTTTTACAGAAATAAGACACTTCGACGGGAGCAATAGTTTCTAATTTCTGTGGAATAGCTGCGGATGAAAACTAACATACTTAGTGTCAAGCTTTATTTGGCCTTTATGAAGTACTATGAAGAATAGAAGGCGACTATGAACGGAATTCGATATAGTATCGACATTTGTTATTCTATGAAAATTAACACACACCATTTTTAAGAATTACAGCGTTTTCATTGGATGACAAATAAAGCTGGACACTAAAGTTTGAAAATCCGCACTTTTATTTCTATTTCAACAATGAAATTGTTTTAGAGATCTCATCTATTGTAATTTGGATTGGATATCTAGCTGCTCGACGTGTACATGTGACAAATCGTCTGCATTAAAGCGGCTGTGTATTGGAAAGACGCGAAAAATGTTCGACAAAAGCATTAAAATTTTTACAATTAGTAGTGAAGGGGGGCAATATGGGGCAAAACTTATGGGGCAGGAAACTTATGGGCTGGATAGGGAACATTATGGGGCAGGAACATTATAGGCTGGATAGGGTACATTATGGGGCAGGAAACTTATAGGCCTTTAATATATAGGGAAACGTACGGCACGTATGGGCCTTTAATAAATGGATAGGGTGTACTTAACCCCCCTTGACTACTACATAGATAACAACAATGTTGTGTGTACACATTTTTTATTGAACAAAACATTTTTTTTTATTGAACAAACATTTTTTAATAACATTTTGAACAAGATGAACAAGATGAACAGCATATTAAACAACATTAGAAATACAGATAATCATGGTTTAATACATACAAGTCAAATATGGGCCATAGGATTAATGTTACTTTGATCGGCAGTACAGCATTGTGCATCAGGTTTATGGTAATTGTCTAGCTTTCATGTACCACTGTCCATACACTTGTTTAAACCATTCACAGACTTGTTTGTCATTTTGATTGTAATATTTCGGTTTCATATTGAAAAAGTCCTTGTTAACACAGAATCGAGATCCTTTCCTTGAGCCAAAGTATCTAAAGCGAATATACAGTACACTCCGCACATGACACTATTTCCACTTTGATATCTGACCTGATTGTAAGTATAAGATCTGGCATTCTTTCCAGGAAAGGGTTGAATATGTTCTTTCAAGGTGGTAATCCGTACGAATCAAAAT